>NC_046371.1:25132306-25270693 GCF_011125445.2 Fundulus heteroclitus
TTTTTTTTTTTTGTATAAAAGAGCGTGAATTTGAACATGAATATCCAGATAGAGGTGATTTATTTCACTTAATCACAACAAAATAAAGTTTATGATTGAAATGTGACTTATGTGAAAAAGTGGTTAGAGCCACTGTAAAGATTGTATTGATTTATTGTTGTTGCTATTCGTATTATTATTATTATTATTATTATTATTATATGTGTGCTTTTATAAAACAGTCTTACCCAGAAATGAATCCAGTATGATCCAAAATCCGACAATTTTGTTCAGCACAAACTTTAGGCAGGGAGCTGGAAAAAATAATAAACATAAAAAAAAAAAGCAATTAAATTAGATCAAACGAGTTATACAAGTATGAACGATATATTTCCCCATTTACGGTTGATTAAAAGTCGTAGCTTGCATTAAAGAGCGCAAAATGTTCTCCGGCCTTGGCACACATATGGCGCACATGTGGCAACATTTCCCCTCTGCTTTGATATTTCCCCGCAAACAGGACCTCACCGTGCAAATGAAAGCGAACAACAAGCTCCTCGTAGCATTTTTCTGGCATCAAACGGCCAACAAGGAGGTCTTTCAAGGGAGACATGTCCTGAGCGGATCAGCTGTGGACGGGAATGATCCGCTGGAACAGGGGGAGGGGTCCAAAGCGTCCCAGATATTTCCAGGGGGCGCACTGCGTAAACTCTGGCGAGGAGTCCGTCCTCTTCATTTTTTTTTTTGTAGTGGCAGGACGCTCTGAAACTTCAGGGTTACTTCTTTAACCCTGGGTTCATGGAGCAGACTGTGGGTAGTTCAGGATCAGACAGAAACTGGGAGCCTCAATAACCCAAACCATTAAAATACAATATAAGGACATCGTCTTTAGAGAAATAAAATACTTCACCAAGTTTCCTTCCTTTGTTTGCAATTTTTCTATTTTATTTAGATATCTTGTGCATAATTGTAATAAAAACTACATTAAAACAACAACGCAACCCGCCGTTTTGAACAACAGCAGCTATCCATAGCAGCTTACATTCAACATCCACACTATGGCCATAGAATTGGTGTTGTAGGTGAATTAACAATAAATGTTGTGTACAGTGTTAAATATTCAGTATGACATTTACATTTGATTTCCAAAATCAGTTTTCAGTATTAGTAGAATAAATAATGTGATAGTTGGATCATGTGTAATGTGTGGTTGGTTAGTTAAATGTAGCTCCATTTTAATTGGGGGTCCAGTTGTTAGAATTGTTGTGTTGCAGCAAGAAGGTCCAGCATGTGCCCTTTTTCTCACCCAATGACCATATAGAAAATGAATGTACCCTTCCTTTTCATCTACATTCTATCTATTCAGTTATCCAGGTTATGACTTATTTTTAGAGAAACACACTTTAGTCCTCTGAAGGTTAGACCTTACTCATTTTAACCCATTTCCTGAGTTGAATGCTTACCCTAGTATGCCGGTCCAAACCAAAACCCAACAATCTTGTATCAAATCATCCCAGGCATGGATTGGTTCATATATGACCCATTGCTGTTTTAGAAAAAAAAAAAAAATTTAACAGTGTTTAAAATGTTGATGGGTCCATTATGAGTTTACGATGCTTGTATTCAAACTATACTAGCCCCCATGTCAGTTAATCATTGCTTTGATAATTTATGGATTATTAATCTTGTGTCATTTTCTGCTTCTCTGACAGTCCTGTACACTCAGTTTGGATTCTGGATTTATCCGCATCAAAACCTTACTTTTAATTTAAGTATAAACCTTAAATTCAGACCTAGGTCAGTTTTTTTTCCACTTTACATGCCATGTCTCTCACCTACTTTGAACAGCATGCCTGTTCTTATATCTTAATTCCAGTTTGTCAATTTAATCTGAGATCAAATTTCATAGTATGGAAACATACGTAAGTCAATGATACATAGTTTCCTTCTCAGATAGTTTAAAATGTGTATTTCCCACTGAAAATACTACTGCTTTCATAAAAGCCGTTCCTCCACATGGTAGGTTAACAGCGGAGTATTGCAAACTGCAGACTGTGCTTGTGGTTATCAGTATTGACCTACATATTACTGAGACAATGATTGCTCCATTGCAATTGGACATTAGAACACCTGGTTTACCTGAAATTGAAGCTTCATCTCTTTGCTTCTCTTCTGCTCACATTCAGGCAAAAAAAAAAAAAAAAAAAGCATTCCTATTATTCTAAGGAACTTTGATTACTCGTGGCATACCACAAAGCTCAGTCCTAGCCCCCGAAAGGCTCGTCTACAAAATGTCTCATAAAACTTTAGATTAGGTGAAAAGTTTAGTAAATCGAAGCAACTGCGTACGAGCCTCATTAATTAGTAAATTATTCCCCGCCTTCATCGCGATCATACGGCCACACGGATGAGCACATTTCACATTTTTGGTCATGTTCAGAGGGAGACTGCTCTGAAAACAGGAACTCTGTGGGCAAAAAAATTCACAAGACTGGAGGTTTTTGCTCCAGTCGGTGAGTTTTCACACAGCCAACATGTGCACCGGGAAATGCTCCCTCTTCATCGCGATTACACTGTACCCGCTGGTGCTTTTGTCCATCATCTGCAACATTTTGCTGTTCTTCCCCGGCTGGAGCACCAAGTATGTCAAAGAGGGACACATCACAGACGAGGTCAAGTATATGGGGGGATTCGTCGGAGGGGGGGTCCTGGTGAGTAGACTTTGTAAAATATCATTACTTAAATCTGTAGAATTGGTTTTCTTTTTGTATATATGAAACATTTTACAGACCTTTATCACAGATTAGCTTGATCTGATTCAATCAATTATTTTTTTTTACACAAAAAAACGAAAATGAATAGATGCTTTAGTAGGCAAAAAGCCGACATCAGCCATGGACAAATGTTTTAAAACCTGGCTGGGGGTTTGCGGAAAGGTTTGAGTTGCTGAAAGCTAACCTGACTTATGAACAACTGTCATCATGCTAAATAACTGCATGTAATCCTCTGACCACCCAACGTGTCCTAACACAGGTGCTGATCCCGGCACTGTACATTCACTTGACTGGAGAGCAAGGCTGCTGTGCAAATCGCTTTGGGGTGAGTCATAACTTCAGGTCAAACACGAATAAAACTCGCTTCCAAGTTGAGGAAGATCTGCGGCAGAGCAAAACTAAATTCAGCGGTTCCTGTGCCAAATAAATATGCTGTGTTGGGCTGCATCACCGTTGCACAACACTTGGGTCCTTTAGATGCAGATAACAAAACCACAGTCAACAAATGGCACGTCACATTTCTTCACTTTTGCAGGTTTGCCTCTTAAGCAATGTGGCCATTAACCGTTGTTTAAAAAAAAAGATTAAAGTCAGATGTGTGCAAACAGTTTAATTTTGTGCGTGCATTAAGTGTGCAGTAAAATGTAATGAAAACAAACGTCAAAAGCTCTTTGCCTGTGATAAGATAGGGAATCAGTTGATATGTTTACTGTTTGATGGACGGCAAGTGAATAAGGAAGGAAACGTGTCATTAATAATTAATTTAAAATGTATTTACCTTTTAAACTGCAGCGAGGTGATTCTAAACTCTACTTCTCATTTAACATTGACAGATGTTCTTTTCCATCGTATTTGCCGCCGTGGGTGCGGCAGGTGCCGTGTACAGCTTCGTCGTGGCGCTGATCGGCTTCTCCAATGGGCCTCTCTGCAAAACCCAATCAGGGAGCTGGGACACCCCTTTTAAAGAAACGTAACAAGTTAAAAATTGTTTTTAGTGATTGATGTTACAGGGATTTGCTCATTTCTAAGCCTTTCTAGTTTACCCTCAGGAACATGGCCTTTGTGAAAAAGCCTGAAAGCTGGTCCACCACCTGCATCGAGCCAACAGACGTGGTCAAGTTCAACCTGGGTCTGTTCGTCACCCTGATGGTGGCCAGCGTGCTGCAGGCGCTGCTCTGTGCCAGCCAGATCATCAACGGCCTCGTTGGATGCATCTGTGGAACCTGCGACAACAAAGAGGTGAAGAAGCCGTGCAACGTCGAGAACGTCGCGGCTTCACTTCCTCGTTCAGCCGTGTTTTCATCGGTTCATTTGTTTTCGTTTGCAGGAAAACTGAGCTTGTGGGCAGGAGGTGTTCAAGAAGCTGTAGTCATGCAACATCTGTCCGATGGCCGTCTGGAAAAACAAGCAATCCTGGTTAGCTCTGGTTAGCTTTCCCTAAAAATGTTTGAGCCTTTTTTCCCCCCCACATTCTGTTCAAAAAGCTTTATGCCGCTGCAGCGTATTAATGTGAAAGGATAAGTTTTGCAAATACCCATCATCATTAAAATTGATAATGAGTTGACTTTTTTTTTTAAAGATGACCCAGTATTGTTCCTAAACAGTATTTGGTTTCAATAATCTCTGATCTGTGATCCTCATGCTAATATATTTTGGAGGTATATGTTACTGAAGTTGCCTTTTCTTTTCTTTTGAATCTATGTCTGTAAAGTTTCAGAGGAATTCTTGTGACAAATGCCTGCTAATTGCTAAAGCCTGTGCCATGAGGCCTTTTCCCCCCCAGAGATAACAAATAAAAGTTAAAAAGAAAAGGAGTCTTTGGACGGAGCGTGTCTTAAGAATGAATAAAAGTAAAAACATGCATTAACAACAGCTTGTGTAACACATGTCATACTTTCCTGATTTAAAAAAAATGCAGTTTTGTAACTTTAATTCTTTTTAAAACAAGAATTGTGGGTACATGTGTTTAATCTCCAATCCATGCATCGGTTAAATTAATTGCAACAAGTCGTCCAGGTCCAAGAAGCAGCTAAGCGAGCCCGGACCATCCCACTACCACCACCATGCTTTACTGTCAGTCTGATGCTCTTTTTCTGAAACGTGTTTGATTTACACCAGATGTAAAAATATGCACACTTACCAAATAGTTACACTTCTGTTTTGTCCAGAGAATGGCTTTGTAACCTTCTCCAGAATAGCAGATGGCAATGGCTTTGTCTCTCATCTCTTCTTGGATGTATTTATGAATGACGTGTATCCTTTTGCGGTCTTTTAGCCTACTTCATGTTGTCTGACAGGTTCTAATTAAAGGATTTCTTGATTCCACGTGTCAGACAGTAATCAGGCTTGGGTGTGAGAGTGAAAGAGAAAAAAAAATGTGTTGAAACAGTTTATCTAAGATTTAATAAGGCTGGAGCAATTATTTCTTTAAACAGGATCAGGTAGGTTTGCATAGTTTTTTTTTATTTTCTTGGAGAAAATCAAATCATTTTCTGATGAAAGACATTTGGTATGTACTCTGGTTATCGAGTACCACTAAGCTTGTTTAACTTTTCTTTTTTTTCCCGTTTGTACAGTAGAAACCTAATATTTACAGACACTATAAAAAGACCCTTTTTTCCCCCTCACTGTTTGGTGATAAATCAAGTCATAGTTTTAAGAGTCGGGGACCAAATTATTTTTGATTTGGCGAATGCCAGAATAATTAGAACTATTATTCTTTGCCGTTCACACCGTATAACTCTGGTCAAACATCTTGGGCAACATACCACATGCTTTTCACAATAACCTGCTTTCATTTTGGCCCATTCCTCCTGACAGAACTGCTATAATTGGGTCTAGCCTAAAAGCTGCCTCGCTCACTCGATTTGTCTTTCAGCCTAGCTCACAGATTTTCTACGGGCACGAGATCAAGGCTGTGTGACGGCCACACCAGACCCTTTTATTGCCGAGTGCAGCTTGCATTTGACACCCGAAGAGTTCATGAACCAACAACATGTACCCACAAGTCTTATACTTTCAAGTAAATAGTAGCAAAGCTGACAAATAATGTCTTGTCAGAAAGGGGATTCCAGTTTTTTAGGAAACCATTCATGGTTGTAAATCTTAAAAAAACAAAAAATGAGTAACGCTGCCTCACCCAAATGTTGCTCAGAGACCAAACATGTTTCGGAAAGCAAAGCAAATTCCTTTGCTCCCCCACCCATCCCCGATTGCTAACCTTTTTATCACTGCTGATTAGAGACAATAACCGTTTAATCAGTTGAGCATCACATAAACAAAGCCAAACATGCATCATGTTGCTCAAGTGCTTGACCAATTTCAGTCCGGAGGTTTTCCAGGCTTTCACCGAGGCCAGAGGCATTTTCTGTTTTTCTCTCACATCTGCTGCTGCATGTGCAAAGTTCAGCTGCTCGATCCTCCTACTGGGCCAGAGTAAACAATCCCAAAAAAAAAATGCTGTCAGGAGGAGCATAGTCAAGGGATGTTCTGTACGCCGCCTCATTTGCTACAGACAAGAAAAATCCTCTTGTTTAACTAAAACAAATATTTGGGTGTGATCCCTGAAGAAGGTAGAACATTGGTGTGGCCAGCAGCAGCAGCGGCAGCACCACCTAAATTCTCCTCCACCATAAAAAAAAAAGTCTAATGTCCACATTACCTGTAATAATCCAACAGAACATGCTTTGTGCATCTCCATGACAGCAGAGAGAGTAATGCTCGCTTCTGCAGCCTATCCCACTCTCTGTTTGACTTTCTTATCTGACGGGCACGCCACCTCCCACAGTCGCACCATATTCACGGAGGACTTCCCTTTTGCAAAGCAGTCCACCTTTTCCACCATCTCCCCAGCGTCGGAGAAGCTGAAACTCAAACCGGGAGGAAGGTTTTATTTCCAGGAGCCAGCCGACATGTGCACCGGAAAGTGTTCCCTCTGCATCGCGGTGACTCTGTACCCGCTGGTGCTCATATCCATCATCTGCAACATCGTGCTCTTCTTTCCCGATGGAGACATCAAGTATGCCAAAGATGACCATATTACACCAGAGGTGAAGTACATGGGGGGAGTCATTGGAGGAGGGATATTGGTGAGTTGCCCCTTTTTTCCCCCCCCTTCATTTGGCTCCAGTGTCTCTGTTCTATTTTGTGTTTTCTTGGTCATTTTGAGAGAAGCAATGCCTCATACATCTCATCGGTAAATCGTTTTTGCTCTCCTGAGTAAAATCTTGACTTCTCCAAATTTTGAGCAACCAAGACTTACTGCATGGCCAAAGACTAAATGATCTGAACATGTGCTTCAAACATCCCCCCCTCCTCCATACAGGTGCTGCTCCCTGCTCTTTACATTCACCTGACCGGACAGCAGGGCTGCTGTGGAAATCGCTGTGGGGTGAGTCACAAAGAAACAGTGAGAACGGTCCGATTATTATGAGTCACCGGAAATAAATCTTTGAACATTAACGATTAAACCCCACGTTCTGAGTCAAACTTCGCAAACTAGTGATTTTTAACTAAAACATACAGCGGCTGCTGAGTTTTTTTTTTTAGGTGCCTTAAAAGCCACATTATTTGTACTGGGGTGACTGAGTAGTCATCTTGCAATTGGAAGATTGTAGGTTTGATTCCAGGTCCCCCCCCCCCCCCCCGTCACATGTTGATGTGCCCCTGGGCAAGGCACTTAACCCTAAATTGCCTACCGATCTGCGTATAGGTGTGTGAATGTGTGCGCGCGTAGTGAGTGCGGTTGGGTGAATGTGGCTATAGTGTGAAGCGCTTTGAGTGGTCAGTATGACTGGAAAAGCGGCATATTAGTTACATACATATCCATTTACCCCTTGAAAACTGTTCACGTGTCATGTCGCTAGGTTTTATGCGACATTTTCTTTACAAAACAAAAACAAAAACATTTATTTCCAGACCCAATTATTCTTATACCCCTAAACAAAATCTGTTGTCTTTGGAAGTCATCTAATTAGTGAACAGATTTAGACAGGTGGTAATTCATTTTCAGTGTAAAATAAAATTAACATTGAGGGAGCATTTTTTTTAAAGAAGCAGCCTGGAGGCTCATTGTAACACTGGAGGAGCAGCAGAGATCTACAGCTAATGTGGGAGAATTTGTCAACAGGAAATCAGACCAAGAACTTCATTCCTTCATATATTTTTTGTTCTCTTCTGTTACCAGACAAACCGTTTTCATCTAAACTCTACCTGACATGTTTGGACGGGATGTTGTCATCCAAACATGTCAAGTATGTTTAAGAACTAAAAAAAAAAAAAAATAGGCAACAGTACCTGGATCTGTAGAGCCGGCAGAAAAATACCAAAATTTAAAGAAATAAAAATTAAAAAAGACAGACAGCTAAAATATTGACTGATCCTACACCTTTCAGATTTGTATGTGTAAAAAACATTGTAAATTGTGGATAATAATCAAATAAAGTTCCAATAAGATATATTAAAGCTTGTGGTTATAACCTGACAAAAAGTGAGAAACATTATGGGGTATACAGGTGCTGGTCATATAATTAGAAGATCATGAAAAAGTAGATTTTTTTTTAGTAAGTCCATTCAAAAAGTTCAAACTTGTATATTATATTTATTCATTGCACACAAACTGTGTTTATTTCTTTTAATTTTGATGATTATACCTGACAACTAATAAAAAAAAAAACAAATTCAGTATCTCAGAAAATTAGAATATTGTGAAAAGGTCCAATATTTAAGACACCTGGTGCCAGACTAATTAGCTAATTAACTAAAAAAAAAAAACGTCTCTCCACGGCTAAAGACAAAAAGGACTGGATGCTGCTTAGTGGTCCAAAGTTTTGTTCTCTGATCAAATTAAATTTAGCATTTCCTTTGGAAATCAAGGTCCCAGAGTCTGGAGGAAGAGAGGAGAGGCACAGAATCCACGTTGCTGGAGGTCTAGTGGAAAGTTTCCACAGTCACTGATGGTCTGTGCAGCCATATCATCTGCTGGTGTTAGTCCTCTGTGTTTTCTGAGGTCCAAGGTCAACACGGCCGTCTACCAGGAAGTTTTAGACCTCTTCATGCTCCCTGCTGCTGACCAACTTTATGGAGATGCACATTTCATTTTCCAACATGACTTTGCACCTGTACACAGTGCCAAAGCTACCAGTACCTGGTTTAAGGACCATGGTATCCCTGTTCTTAACTGGTCAGCAAATTTACCTGACCTTAACTCTATAGAGAATCTATGGGATTATGGGGAAGATGTGATACACCAGACCTAACAATGCAGAAGAGCTGAAGGTCACTATCAGAGAGACCTGGGCTGTCCTAACACCTGAGCAGTGCCACAGGCTGATGGACTCCATGCCACGCTGCATTGCTGCAGTAATCCAGGGAAAAGGAGATTTTAGTGGTATTTAGGTATTTAGTGCTGGACATGCTCACACTTTTCATGCTCATAATTTTCAGTTGGCCAACTTTTGTGGAAATCCTTTTTTGTATTTGTTTTAAGTAATATAATTTTTTTTTTCTGAAATACTGAATTTGGGGTTTTCATTAGTTGTCAGGTATAATCATCAAAAAAAATAAAATAAAATAAACACTTGAAATATATCAGTCTGTGTTTTAATAAATGAATATAAAATTCATATATATTTCACTATTTGAAACTTGCATATTCAACTTTTTCATGGTATTCCAATTATCTGACCAGCACTTTTTTTTTTTATCTTTGCAATCCAATATATAAACATAGGCTTTAAATTTTCCCTTCTACCAAGAAGACTACTTATTCTTGGTTTTAAAAGGTGTGTGTGTGTGTTTTTTTTACTGAGGAAAACATAGAATGCAGCAAAAAACTTACCATGCAGGTTTTTTTTGCAAACGTTAATATTACACTGAGGACTATGATCCACCTTTACGTGCAGAGTAGATAAAGACAGTCAGCCAAACCTTTTCCAAATGTTTAGTTTAGCATTAAGTTTACCCTTTTGACTGGAGATCAGGCACGCATGTGTTGATGTGAGTAGATAGTTTAGGAGCTCCTCACCACTTCTGACCGCTGTGTATTAAACAGCAAGCAACACATTCCTGAGTCCTCACCCACTCCTCTATCTCCGCAGATGTTCTTATCTATTGCCTTTGCCGCAGTGGGCGCGGCCGGTGCCTTGTACAGCTTCATTGTGGCCATCTTAGGCTTGAAGAACGGACCCCTCTGTAAGGTATTGCTGATTTGGATGAGGCCTTTCGAAGACGGGTGAGACCCAGAAGTGATCGCCGTGTTTGTTGGGCGTCTTTAGCGTGGGCCATTAATTAAAGCTCCTGTTTTTCACAGTGACAGCAGTTACCTGAGCGACAGCTCGCAGTGGTGGAAGTGCCTAGAGCCCGAGAACATCATCCAGTTCAACATTGGGCTCTTCAGCACTCTCCTGGTGACCAGCGGCCTGCAGCTGATTCTCTGTGCCACTCAGATGATCAACGGGTTGGTGGGCTGCCTGTGTGGCACCTGCAACAAGGACTCGGGGATGATCTGAAGATGAGTCCGTGCTTTTAGAATGGGCAGGTACCTAAATAAGCATGTTCATGAAGAACAGGCCTAAATTTGTGCGTATTTCAATATGTGAGAATATCATTGAAAAATTTGCCAACTGCATATTGATAATAGCAATTCAGTTAAAATTGTATACATTTATACGGCACATCAGCCAATGGCTCTGCAATGTAATCTTTCAAACCTTTTTTACAGAATGTTTGGTTTTATGTAATATAAAACTGAGGTTTCCTAATCTTTTAGCCATAAAATCACACAAATGACTTGCATTATTTCAATCTGAGTGCAATGAATCTATAAAAATTGCGTTTTATCTTCTTAAAATCCACTTGAATTTCACTTTTTTGATGAAATACTACTTGAAACACACCTGCATAACACCTGATCAGCTGCCGTTTGCTGTCGAGTTTATCTGAAAAAGAGGAAAATGAAGTAGCCTAGTTCTAAGCTATAAATGCAGCATTTAAATGGATATTGCCACGTGCAAACAAAGACTGCTAATTTGACAGCTTTATTCCTAGAGTCACAATTTATTAGAGCTGCTGAAGCTTAATCGTGTCTGCTTGATGTGTCTAAGCCTGGGTGGAATCGCATGCAGTCTGTGTGCAAATTAATCTGAATATACAACTGGCAATTTCCCCCGTGTAATCGTGAGCAGGACTAAACATGGCTCTTCTTCTCAACTTTACTGGATATGACAGCAAGAGCAGATAAGAGAAATAACCCAGACCCAGACAGTTTATTTACAGCATTCACCGCCTAAAACTTAACACCATCACTGCAAAAACGGATCTAAAAATAAGTAAAATGTTCTTAAAGTTAGTGTGTTTGTCCTTGATTTGAGCAGGTAAATAAGATTATCTGCTGAATGAGTATTTTGACTCCTAAAATAAGATAATTAGACATCCTGCACTTGAAATAAGATGGAGATGAGTTGTTCTTATTTTAAGTGCAACAATCTTATTCCATTGGCAAATCATCTTATTTACCTGCTCAAATCAAGGACAAATACACTAATTATAAGAACATTTTACTTATTTCAAGTTCCGTTTCTGTAGTGAAGTGCTATTTAAGAAATAATGGGTATTGGTTGATGGAAATGTCAAACAACTTAGAATTGTTGTAAATGTGCAACTAGCTAAACATGGTGGTCTTCAACCTGTTGACGGTCCTATCTTTTATGAAATAGTAAGAGTGAAAACATTTTGTAACTTTATTTCCTGTTTTGTATTTCACAGGAGCCCTGAGGATCTGACCGGCGCCCCCTGCTGCCTCCTTTAACACTGACAACTTTTTTAAGGCTGCAGAAAAGAATTGTGTTGAAAAGGTTTACTTTTCAGTTTTGTACTTTTTTTTTTTAAACACATTATTGGTACCCATGATCTTACATGCACTAGCATTTCTGAGGCATATGTTTTGAAAAAATAAACAATACATTTGTTTTAGAAAGTCCCACAGTGTGCTGCTTAGAAACAGGGTCTTATTTGATGCTCGGTTATGGAGGGCTGAAACTGACATAATTATAAATAAAAAAAGCAAAGTGAGAAATTCAAAAGGAAATAAGATATGTAAATGCATCTAGAAGTAAAAGAAAAAAGTAATTTAAGTAAATTAAGTCACAAAATACACGGTAAACAAATTGGATATTTAAAAGACTTTACTAATGTTAAAATGACTTATTTTATTTGTACATATTAAGTGTATTGGTTTATTTATTGGGACATTCCTACATTTGTTTTTAATTCTGTCAGTTCGGGTGGTTTAAAGTGTTATTTTAGGCCGTCTTCTACATTTCTTCCTCACATCCTCAGAGGCAGAAGTTGTGACACTGAACTGAATGACAGCTCTTATTAACCTGCACTGCAAAGGAGCTGCATTTCAGCAGCTAGAGTGTAAATCCACTGATGGAGGTAGTTTTTTTTTTTTTTAAACACTGTTTTACATAAGACATTTATAGGTCTTGTGGATTTTTTTTTTTTGTCAATTAGAAAACTAACTTCTGATTTACTGTAATTCCATTTTAAAGTGACTTGTCAAATAAAAACAGGAAAAATCTAAGGTCCTCTTTATTCATAGATTTAATGCAGCTTGTATCATTCCAACACTACTTAAAATTGATTTACAAACAATTATTGAAAATACACACGTCTGGATTGTATGTAAACTGGCAAATAAAATCACATAATAAAACAATGGAATTAGGCTTAAACGGCTTATAATGAGGCAGCTGATATACGATTAGTGATACTTTTAATAACGAAAAGCAACAAACACACTGCAAATACCAGGAGGAAAATAACAAAGTCACCATGATAAACAAGTATTTAAATGTTTGCTGGTGTTTTTAAGGGAGTGTGACAAGGTTTAAAAACGCCTAAAACTGCAGCAAAAGGTTTGAGGTTGATGAAAACATTAGTGAGAGGCAAAGTTAAGGTTCCCTAAAAGCAGCAAACAGATCTTTAAACAGGGTCACTTTAAAAAATGTATCCAGGCTTGACTTGCCACACCTCTTCTGTTTGCTTTAAAATATAAAAAACACGAACGTTCAATATGAATTGATGGCAGATATTTCTCCAGTTGGCAGCATTGATATGGGAGCAGGGGAGAAAAAAGAGACTGGGAGGAAGGGAATAAGGAAATGAGAAGGAAGGGAGGGGTGGCAATAATGAGAATAGGAAGGAGGCAAAAAGGAAAGGAGACAGGAAAGGAAAAAAAATGAGGACACAGAAGAGAGAGTGGGCACTAGGAAGGAAATAGGACACAAAAGAGGAAAGAAGAACATGCAACATAAGGAAGGACAGACAGAAGGGAAGTAGAATACAAGGATGGTGGGAAGGAGAGACGAGGGAAAAAGGAAGAAAGAATGAAGGATATGAATGAGAGGACAGTAAGGGAGGCACAGATGGAAAATGGAGGGGGGGGGGTTTAGACAAGGGATAGAGAAAAACTAATAAATAGAAATACTCTCTGTAAACATTTCTTTTTTTTTATAAGGCCCTGAAAAAATGGAATCTGATCCCAGGTGCCCACAGACTTGGAATCCCACTTAAATAAAAACCAATCATCTCACCACATCTTAGGCAACGTAAATCAAATATGACACTTCATCTTTCTGATAACGCCTTAATGCTAGGAGCTTAAAACAGGAGTGAGCGCGTGAAAGTCAACCAGTCTTAGTCAAAGCCACGCGTCTTCTGGCAGGGGAAGAAAGACGCGCAGACAATTGTTGAGGTAGGAGAGAAACTACCGGCTGATGGCTTCACAGCTTCATGGCTTCACGGCGCGCCTCTCCTCAGTCCCTGCCTGTTCAATAAAACACTTCAGAAGGAGCAAAACAAAAATCAAGTTTCTAAATCATTTCCATCGCATATCTGACATGGAGAAAACGACTATCAGAACGTTTTTCAGGGCAGCGCAGCAGACGGAGTGGCAGTTTCACGGAGCGGCTCAGTTGTCGAACTGCTTCATCATGAGCTTCCTGCTGGCCTCGTAACCCAGGAACAGAGCTCCGTTAGCGGGGAAGGTGCGCACCATGGTGGGGGTGAGGCCCGAGTAGAGCGCCCTCACTCCTAAAAAACACAAGAAACGAGCATGGGGGTCTGAACAAAAAGCTGGAAAGCTACACGTCCGGTCCGCGCTTCCTTACTGTCCCTACCTTCAGAGCGAGCGATGGTCACGAAGGTCTTAAAAAAGCCCGCCTGCTTCCCCGTCATGGACATGACCTGGATCCGAGATTTGACGCAGTCCATGGGGTAGACCACCAGCCAGAGGCAGGCGCCCCCGAACCCCCCGCTGAACACGACGGGGGCCACGCCTTCGACACACACACAGCGAACAGTAGCGGCAAGACGCAAGGTTAGCGGACAGGAGCCGGGATGAAAGATTACGCAACATCAGCACAACACACACCTATGTCGTCTTTGTCACACTTCATGTAGTCTGCGAATCCGGTCCTGCAGAGCTCGTAGGCGCCGAAGAAGCAGAAGTACCCGGGCACCTCTCTGGCTATGGTGGTGGTCAGTCCCTGGAAGAAGCCCAGCGCGCCCTCGTTCCGCATGATGGAGCTCACCACCGACCACACGGTGCTTCAGACACATCGGATAAAGATTATTGTGACATTTGACCGACAGGTGTCCAGATGTCACACATGTGCACAAAGGGAACCAAAAGTAAGTCACATTTTCTTGAAATGAGTGCATAAGTCCTTGATTTGAGCTGGTAAATAAGATTATCTGCCAACGTAATGAGTATTTTGATCCCTAAAATAAGATGATTGGATATTCTGCACTTGAAATAAGATGATGGAGATGAGTTGTTCCTATTTTAAGTAAAGAAATCTTATTCCATTGGCAGATCTTTTAAACTTGTCTGCTCAAATCAAGGACAAATACACACATTTCAAGAACATTTTATGTTTAGTTCCCTTTCTTGTGTGTCTGTGTAATTGAGTCATTTATTTGACTAATCAAATTAGTCAAACAGGTTCTGCAAATTAGCCATATTAAAAGACCAAAGAAATTGGGGAAAAAAAACTTTTGTCTGTTCTCAGCAATACAAAAAGGGTTTGGTTCTGTCTATGAAAACGCTTGCTCTGTTTAGGAAATGTTAAGAAATTAACATTAAAGCTGATTTTTAGCCCCAAAGTCTGCATTTGAGCACAAGTTTTGGACAGATGTGGAAATTAAATAGAATTTAAAAAGTGCAGCTAACATTTTCAATTGGAAGATTTGACCTTGTCTGTAATAAATTTAACCTAATTAAAAATAAAAAGTCTCCATCTACATCAACCATCTGTCCGGGGGGCCCAGATAATTTTTGAATTGCAGCTGCTGGAGGCCGCACAAAATCAATTTAGGGGCCACACTTTATACTGAAGGGGAAATGCCCCTAAAATGGACGATTCAGATAGATAATGAGCCCAAACACACCGATAAGCAAATAGCCTGGTGGTTCCAGAGTAATAGGACTATTATTATTTAGCGGTCAGCCTATTCATCCACCGTGATCCAATTAAAACCTCTGGTCTGATACACCAAGCACGGCGTCACAATGTGACAAATGTTTCTTTTATGTTTTGATCTGGAATGAATCAAATGGAAACATTTCCGTATCGGGTCGGTTCTGAGTTGAACAAAGTCTACAACTACAAAAAGGACTTTAACGCAATCAGCCGCGCTTCCTTAGGAAGACAGATTTCCACCTATCAGCTTTACATGATCAACTGACTGCGCCGGGTTGGTATCACAAGATATCGAGATTTAAAAAAATACTGAGATTTCTTTTCAAAGAGATATGTATTTCAGTAGGTTATTTTTCAGCGGTTTCTCAGATTAATCAACAGCTGCTTGTTAAAAAAAAAATGTGCCTGTGAGACACTTGGGATGAAGTTTGATTCAGAGATGACTTTTTATAATAAAAAAATAAAAAAATGGAGATAAATATCATTTATCAGCATTCAGCCTAAAATGTTGAGATATTATTTTTGGTCCATATCTCCCAGACCCGTGTTTGTACAAATGCGCCTGAATAGGAATGGATCTGACTCCGAAACAATGTGTAAGTCTTGCAACGGATTCTCAATTGGATTTGGGCCTGGACTTTGACTAGGCCGTCCTGACACACGGATACGCTTTGATCTATGGCCCCTTTGCTTCTAGGGTAGAAAGTTGAATTTTCTTCCACGTGTTTGCATGTCAGGCTACATGCTTTGTGGCAACTGGAACCGTTATAATGAACTCATCACATGAGATGTGAGCTCTCGTTGGTTGGGTTTATCTGAAAACGTAACAGCATGTGACCATAAATGCAGACAACCTGAAAAATGCTGCCAAATAAATACAATAAAAAAAAGCATACTTACTTCTGGCTCTTAGCAATCCTGCCTGACAACTCCATTTCGTACATGGCTTGCAGTCGACACTTCACGAGCTCGGTGGGGCAGAGGACGAGGGAGGAGAAGATGGAGGCTACCGAGCCAGCGCAGGCTTTCTGCATGTCGCTAATAAAGGAGGGAAGCGTGATTAGACCGACGGACGGTTAGATATTCGACACGTGGCTAAAGGGATTATAACGTCCTCCGACCTCAGCACGGCTTCTTTGTGCAGTCCAGCTGCAAAACGGATGACCTGCTGGCAGAAGCCGTAGCTCATGAAGAGCACCGAGTTCTCGGCGACGTTGGCCATCAGCGCCGGCGTGGTGCCCTGGTACAGGCCGCGCACGCCCACCTGCTTGTAGGTGGAGACGACGCAGTGCACGAAGCCCCGGTACAGAGTGGGGAAGGTCTGCATCTTCACCTTCGCCGTGTCCAGAGGCTGGCCGCTGAAGACACAGGCAGCCCCTCCTGGGACGGGGGAAAAAAAATTTAAATAAATGTGGCCGTTGCTGCTCAAACACCAGAAAAATAAATAACTAACTATGCGTTGTGTCGAGGGAGATAAGGAACGTGAGAGCGTTGCGGACTGTTGCACTCGGCTGAGCGGAATAAACGGCAGCTAGAAGCAGAGAGAAGCGAGGCGGAAAAAGACGGGAGTCATCAGAACGGTCAGGTCTGGGGGGGCACGTCGCCGGCCGAGCCGTAAAGCTTTACCATCACCTTGCTCGGTTCGGACTTCATTTCCACAAAACCGAGAACAGTCAAAGCCGAAGTTACAGACGCCTGCCAGGAACCTCGCAAAAACACATGCACCTTCCAGCCACCGACCTCTGGGTGTCTAATTGGCCTTTTGTGAGATAAACCAGAAGCAACTTAGTGAAGACTTGTGACCTGGTAAGTGCGTTTGCAACAAACGGCACCGCAAAGACCCACAAACACACCGGACAGTAGGGCTGGGCGATATGGATTAAAAAATAAATCTCCCGATTTTATCATACCAAATCCAATTAATCGATTTTTTTCCTCCTTTTTGTTTCATATTAAGAAATTAAAGAAATTATTTTAAAACCTTGCTTTTTCTGTCAAGCATTTCTTCAGGGAGTTGATCTGAATTCAAAGTGCAACTAAAAACAAGCTGTGAAACATGCTTGTAAAACAAGATGGCAGCCGTGCCATTATAAACAATGAATATATAACAAAACATTTGCTGCTAGTGGTATTACACATTGAGCTAAGAACAGGCTTCACTGCACTTGTGAACTTCAAACTAAGTTAAACAAAAAAGTAAATAAGTAAATGAAGTATTATGGTAAAAAAAAAAGTTTCTACATAACAATATTTTGACAATACATTTGCCTAAACATATATTCAGCATCACATGCTGTTCTCTTCATGGAAACCCAATGAGTGTATTGGCAAAATAAAATCCAGATTTTCCAAAAATGAAATCTTGAAGAATTGTAAATTCGAATGAATCGATTAAATCGATTTATCGCCCAGCCCTACCGGACAGGTCAGGGAGAAAGCCGTGGGGACGTTTAAAGCCCGGCCAGGCTGTTAAAAAAAAAAAAAAAAAAAAAGTATCTACCAGAGAGCTTTAAACAGCTTAATGAGGACTGATCAGCCCAACATCTGAAAATCACAAGAATACGACAGGACTGGAAGGACAGCACTGAATCAGAAGAGCAGCCTGCAGAGATCCAGAGCTCAGGTGAAAGTGCAGTTTGTTGCAAGTCATGTAGGAGACGCATGAAATACATGGAAGAAGGTTCTCCAATAGCTTTTCACCCTAAAAAACAACAACATTGGGATGTTTGTCATTAGAAGGGACAAGGAAGCGGGGTAAGACTTGATTTGAAGATGGATGGAGCTAAACGCAGCGTTTCCCTGGGAGGAAGCCTGTTTGAAGACCTTTGCCTTCCTGCAGGACAACAACCATAAACTTACAGCCAGACCAACCGTTGGGACGGTTTACATCAACGTCTAGTCAAGAATCGGTTCCAAAATGTAAAAACCGATGTTCGTGAACACCCTCCCATCCAGTCTGGCGGCGTCGGAGGCATTTTACAAAGAATGGGCGAAACTTTCAGCCTCTACGGGTGGAAAAGTGACGTATCCCAAACGATTTGAAGCTGCAATTAACCAAGAAGGGTGTGGAACACACAGCATGACGAACCTTTGTCTGATTTCTTCTTTTATAAAAGAAATTAAGAGACCATACTAGTGCTCAATTTCGAGACTATCAAATTGAACCCTCATAAAACACATGAAGGTTTGTGGAGATCTAAAATGCAAAAGAAAACAAATCTATTTCAAAAGGAATCAATGCTTTGGTTTTGCAGTGTAAATGCTACCTGAGAGACATATAGTGTCAAAGCGCCTGTGCTTACCTATGGCTCCTGCAGAGAGATCAATGACGGCCTGGACCACTGGGTGCGGAGCCATGGTCACCAGAGGGGATTTCTCCTTCTCTCAACAACCTGGGGACACACGAAAAAGGACACATTTTGTCACAACACTCCAGTTATAAGGCAGTTATTCAATACTCGGCCGTCTGCGGGAATGCGTGCGCCTCATCCAATCGGATAAGGTCAGAGGGCGGCAGCTGAGCCACACATTTTTTTTTCCCCAACACTTGCAGCTGCTAAGAAGCACGAGTGGGTTTCAGTAACCGGTGACCCTCGACGACAATTTAGTTCTGGGAATAAAAGCTAAACGCAAGTGAAAAATTAAAGCTTCATGAGGGAATTTGGATTACTGATAAAAATGTAAAGCTAATTGAGTCTAATTTGCTTATTTACTATAAACCTTTCACTGCTTTTTTTTTTTTACCGTATTAAATTTACATAGCCAACATTCCCTCTAGTCAACTAAAGTATTGCACGGACTAGTTAAGGTTTTATAGATAGAGGAGGGACCCCCATTTAAACTGAAGTAACGTGAGCAGCAGTGTCACTGTCTATTAAAAGAGCTACCACCAGAGGGCGCCAAAGCAACGCTCTCTTCAACGTTCAAAACGTTTTAAAATTATGAACGTGTACTGACAGGGTTTTTTTTTTATTATTCTTTTTTTTTAGAAGATTCAAGTAATTTTTCTTTGAGATTTACCTTAGTTCACTAAAATAAATCTTAGAGTTTTAATGCCAAATAGAAGAAAAAGTCTTGTCCTATAATCACTCGCAGCTGCTACTTTTTACGCTGACATGACAAAAGCGGACCAGTTGCATGAATACAAACCTGGGAGGACAGCAACGAGTTCAAAGTGGAGTGTCAGGGTTTCTCGGAGGTGAATGTCACAGTCTGTGTGTCAAACATTAAGAGTAGCGGTGACCCTGCGAGCTGCTGGCCGACTCTAGCATCCATCGTGCTGGCTGTCGCCCCCGCATAAAACACGCTTGTTTCATATCAGTGTTGCCTCATGGCGTCCAGCATCAGCCGCTGAGTTCACCCACAGAACCCAGAGAACGGCCCGGCCATCAGGGATGTCAAACCCAGCAGAGATGAGGGGGGATCTAAGGTTGTATCGTGACACCCGGGAGGACGGGGGGAGAAAAAAAACTACAAGACGGCTCGCTCTGTTTCAAGTTCCGGGTACCAAACCTGAAAGCTTCCGCGCTTCGCCCAGATGCACGTTTGCAACGAGGAACGTTTTACGTCAACGTAAGCAATTTCTATTGAATAAAACTATAATATGTAGCGGGCTAAATGGGTTTATTTGGCGTGAATCTTAGTTTTAGCCTAAGTAACTTTAGGTGTGAAAATACCACGGAGTGATTCATCCTGACTTAGGATCTTTGATATGAAGCAGCATGGCGCAAGGCGAACTACAAGTTCCGGTTCACCGATTTCCCTCTGCGTGCAGAATGGTACAGCGCCCCCGTGTGTTAGTTTCTAAATTGAACCACAAAACCGTCCATGTTTATGTATATCACCAATCTCTTGAACTCCTCCCCATCTTTTTACGTTACAAACCTCAAACCTCAGTTTATTCAGTTGAAATTTAGTGTGATTAGTCCACACAAGTTAGGGCATACATGTAAAGTGGAAGGAGATGAATGGATGTTTTTTTTCTGTTTATTTTACCAATAAACAAATGAAAAGTGTGGTGTGAATTTGGATTTTGCCACCTCCCAAGTCTGCACTTTATTAAACCACTATTTGCTTTAATTGTCTGGGATTTTTGGGTACATCAAAAGCTTTGCCATCTACATACGGAAATGTGGGGCCTCTCTTTGTTGCAAAACAGCTCAAACTCATGCATAATTTTGTTATAGAGCATCTGTTAACAACAATTTTCAAGTCTTCCCACAGATCTTTGATTTGGATTTGAGTCTGGATTTTGACTGGGCCATTTTAATACGTTAAAACGCTTTCAATCTAAACTATATGTTCATGGATCATGTCTGGAAGGCGAACCACAAAACCCGGGCTTTTGCAGCCTCTAATGGCCCTGCCTCCTGCTGTCCCTGCAGGAGAAAAGCAATCCACAACTTGATGCTCCCACCACCGTGCATTTACCCTGGGGATGGTGTGTTCAGGAGAGCGTTTTAGTTTTCCGTCGCTCGCATTGCTTTGTATTTAGGCCAAATTCAGTTTTGCTGTTATGTGACCACAGAGCCTTCTTTCAGGGTTCGTTACATGGCTTGCGGCACACTGCAAGATGTACTTCCAATTGCTTCCCTTCAACAAGGCTTACGTCTTGCTACTCTTGCATAAAACCACATGTGTGGGCTGGGGATCTCTGCGAGTCCTCGAGAATCACCACGAGCCTCTTGGCGCCTTCTCTGAGTAATGCTCTCCTTTCCTGGCCCGTTAGTTTAGGTGCACAACCATTAGTAGGTTTAGTCTACTCCATGTACTGTTTTCCTCCTACTTTATAGTTGTTACTTTGTATTGGTCTATTTAAATACGTTGATGCTCAGTGTTCTAAAAATTTTGTGTATGACTATTTTTGCAAGGCACCATATATGGCATGTATGATCGGTGTCATTGTGTTATGGAAGTTCTATGCAGACATGGCACAAAAACTGGTGGAAGAAATGCTAGAAATAAGCCTTTGCAATCACTTTTATGAAAGATAAACAAAAATCTAATTTCTATTTTGTTTCTGGTCATGTCCAAATGTTTCTCAGAAGTGACTGTGGGAGGGCTTCACACTGCAAAAATGGACCTAAAAATAAGTAACATTTTCTTGAAATTGGTGTATTTTTCCTTGATTTGAGCAGGTGAATAAGACTATTTGCCAATGGAATAAGATTTTTGCACTTAAAATAATACAGATTAATCTCCATCATTTTATTTGAAGTGCAGAATAGCTAATAATCTTATTTTAGGGGTAAAAATACTCATTCCATTGGCAAATAGTCTTATTTACCTGCTCAAATCAAGGAAAAATACACTAATTTCAAGAAAATTGTACTTACTTTTACTTCCCTTTTTGCATTGCAGAACCCCATCTGGTCAAGAATGAATATCAGTGCTCCAGAATCCAATATTCTTTAAGAAATTAAATAGATCAATGTGTATTAGTATCAAAACATGCAGTAACAGAGAGGTTTTCCTTCATATAAAGTCCATTTTTTATTAGATGACTGTGTCAAACTCTCGCGACCCCACAAGGGATAGGCGTGTTAGAAAATGGATGGATGGATGGATGGATGGATGACTGTGTCAAATATTTGAAACATTTATATTATTTCTGCCTTGTAGATCCTTCTCTGCAAATGTATCATGATGAATAAATCTGACCATCCAACTTATTTTATTTCATTTATTTATTTTTTTTACCAAAAACATCTCGTCGTGTCAAACGTGATTCTTGCAGAAGCTCTTATGAAATATTTAACAATACGAGCATGAAATGCAGTTTTACCGACCGAGGAACCTCTCAGAATGTCCTTGATCAGAGCAATCCAGGGAACTCTGTGCTCTCAGCTCTTCAAATGGCTTCATGCATAATTAGCCTTTCTGATACAATATTAGGGCTGTCTGAGGGAACATTTCCTTCCTTTACTGAAGCAGGAACATCCCAAACTCTCAGGGCGGTGTAAAACAGGATTAGATCGGAGGTGCTGAAGAGAAACACCTTTTATTCCTTAGCTTTTGTATCAGTGGATTGACACTCTCCAGTTATGGCGGTTTAATTCTCTCCTTGTTACTGCTGCCAACAGCACACGAAGACCTAAGCTCTCTTTTCTGTTTTAGTTTTGGTTTACGGTTCTTCCTTTTCCCGAACTATGATTCCAAGAACAGTTATTGGATTTTGGAGGCAATTTACTTCAAGGCTTTAATTTTGAACATTAAAGACACCAACATTTTCTAAACTGAGGTTTTTGTTTAGAAGAAAAAAAAAAACATCTTAATTGGCAGCCACAACAGAAAAATAACCATATTATTGTGTTGTGTGTTAGAGAACAAATATCTGTTGTGGTATTAATTGATAAATAGACTGCGGTTGAAAAGGATTACCTGTAACAATCCTGCACATTTATGGCATAATAATTTTGGGTCATTAATGATGCCTTTAAAAAGGTTATTTTTCACGGTGGAGTGATCATCCAACAAATTAATGTAGTAATTTTTTTTTTTTTTAAAAGATTCGGCTTCTCGAATCCATGAATATTATCATGGATTGTTCTCTAATAGGGCTCAAAATTATGCATACACTCCTAATAATATTTGGATGAGTTGCAGAGAAAATAGACACGTTCTGGTTCCATAAATAAGCTTCTGGCAGAATTATGTCTGCATTTTTGGCCAATTTTCTGATCAGAAATGACAGAGCTCATTCAAATTGGTTGGTTGTCCTGACATGGACCCGGCCCTAAGCCATGAAATGCACAATTTGGGGCCTTTCGGAAGTTTAATGTTGGCCTGCTTTA
This sequence comes from Fundulus heteroclitus, assembly GCF_011125445.2. Taxonomy (NCBI): domain Eukaryota; kingdom Metazoa; phylum Chordata; class Actinopteri; order Cyprinodontiformes; family Fundulidae; genus Fundulus; species Fundulus heteroclitus. Next base: position 25,155,338 of record NC_046371.1, read on the forward strand.
TTTCAGAAAATCTGCTCGAACACCCAATTGTGGCCAAGTCCCAAAAACAAGGAAGCTGCTTATATAGCAGTGTCCCTGTCCACAGTGAAGTGGCTTTTCCATGGCCACAGGACAAGCGGGAACCAGCATGGAAGAAGTCCCTGCTCCCAAATCCATGCTTTCAAGCTTGACTGAATTTGTTTTTGCACTCATGGACAAGCCATGGAGAAGAAAAGTTTTAAGGTCAGAGAAGAGGAGTCAAAGATTAAGATGTTGGGTCAATAAAACAAAGGAGTGAAGGTGAGGCTATCCTACCCAAAAACTCTGTAGCCATTGCCAAAGGTGGTGGTGGCAGCATCATGCTGGGTCGGACTCACTGTCACTCGTTGTGTCAAAGATGGCGGAAATATGAAAAAGGAGGGATACCTCAAAATTTGTCAACTTCCACCCGACAAACCAGCTACAGTCATATCCATTAAATGAGAATATGCATTTCTAAGAGGCTTGTTTGTCAGATTAAAAGTACCTTTGAAAAAAAAAAAAAATTTTTAAGACAGTTCTTTTCATTAAACTCCCATTTTTACATGAAACATCTTGCTCTTTGTATTGGTCTGATGCAATATTCTAATCTTCAATGCTGTGTTTTTATTAGCGGCAGGTGAAAAAAATAATAATTAACAGAAGTAAATGCTTTAAAACATCAGCAGTCTGTGTTAATCTACATAATGTGTTTCCCTTAGTGAATTGAGTCACTGAAATAAATGAACTGTTCAATAATATTCTAAGTTATTGAACATGACGGTAGATGGTTAAAACCTTGACATGGTTGGATGCTCCAACTGGAGCAGATTTTGAAACCAAAAAATATTTACATCATAGTTTTTGTCAAAAACCTTTTTTTTCCGTCTGAAAACTAAACAAAAAATGAAATAAAACAAATCCTAAGACTTTTTTGACATCTGTTTTTCTATTGGTTAGGTTTTTTTTCTCATCTTAACGCTGTTTTACTCCTTGTTTGCTATGTGTTTTTATTTTGTTTTACTTATTGTAGGGTAACCTAGTGGTTATTGTAGAGGGCTATAAAAAAATGTATTATTACTGTCATTATTACGACATAAAATGCTGAGGGAGGTGAAATCCAATCAGTTCTGATGGTATTGACGTGAAAATGAGCAAATTATCTACTTAATCTTCTTGAGTAGTAAGGAATGAATGAACTGCAACACTTGAGAGCAACATCACAATAATAAAAAATGACCTTTAACTTATCATGTATACATTTTTAGTTCAGTTAGAACAGGCCCGATGGCATGTTGTACGTTTTTAAAAATATAAATGCTAAGTGAATCTCACGTTGTTGCACTGCTGGCCCTGCATCGCAATTTTTTAATCAAATTAAGAATTTGCATAGTACTCACATCCTATTTAACATGTCTGACTTTTAAAGCTAAAAAAAAGAAAAGAAAAGAAATTCAGAAGTTGTAAAGATAAAAGTTTCGCCCAGGTATAAAGAAATGATTATCCTGATGTGGGAATATAATTGTGCTATTACAGTTAAGTCTGGTTCAAACAGGATAATGATCCTAAGCACACATCCAAACTGGTTTAGCAATAAAAAGGCAGGCTGATATTAGAGTTATGTAATGGACGTCACCTCAGCTCGGTTTAAAGTCTGTAAGCTTAAAGGACCAATTCTGGTAATAAGAATGGTCAAACATCCAGCCACAATTATGATTTACGTATTTGAATGGTTATAAAACATGTGTGGACTCTCTGAAACATTTAACCAATATTACACCAAATATTAAGGGGTTTAAGTGAGTATTTGAACCTTGATGTATTTAAATTTATTTTATTTGTGTGTGAATTGCAACGAATACAAGGCTCCAGAATCTCAAACTTGCGAAGCCAATTCTTGTTTTTGAAATTCTTCGACCTTACCCGTATGATCGTCCCCGGCTTGGAAAATAAATGCATCATTAAAGACCCTCAACTTCATAACAAAAAAGATCCGTACGAATGATGAATGCATGAACTTGAGATTCCCTGACCAAATTGCTTCCACAGCAGCTTACTATACTGCCTTCCTGCCCAAAACAAATATGTGAAGCAGCAGAAACCTCCCTCACTTGTTGTTCACATATATGAAGCTAAAAACTGCCCAAAATCCCATCTGTTACACCGAGTGCGCTGGGATTAAATAAATGTACCCTCTGTCCACGAGCTTATCCTCTGAAACTCAGACCTGTGATGGCTTACTGTGCAGCAGTCTAGACTCGTTTGTTACCTTAGACATTCACCATAAAACCCACCGATTAAAAAAAAAAGAGTCGCAGATCTTTGACATTTTTTTTATATCACTTTGTCTTTTATCAAAAGGAAAAAAAAAACATTGATGTTGTCTACATCACAGACAAAAATCATCAATATTCTGTTTGAAACAATTTTCGCCATGAACAGAATGAACCCCATGCCGCCCATCCCCTCCCCTCCCTTGAAGCAAACTTCTCTATACACATAAAACTTCACATACCAAGAATTCCTGTTTGTTTGTTTTTTTTTTGTTAGGTTTTTTTTTTTTTTTTTTTTTTTTTTACAATTACATTATTATCAAAGTAGGATCATTTGATTTAAAATACATATGACGCTCTTCTACTGTAATTATAACAGGCATCCTGATTGTACATACAGTATCATTTCCCACATTTAGAGTCTGTGGAGCAGTCTGCCCGCCGTGTGGCTGTAAAATATTATAAGGAAGCAGACGTCTCGTATCATCCAACCAATGAGAATCCTCAGCCGAGTCACTCAGCTGGAATGAAGGTAGAAATGCAGCCGATATTAATTAAGCTACAGTAGTTTTGGTTATAAAGTTCTGCACTCCTCTCGTGTGTTTGCTTCCTCCTAAGCCAACGTCAGACCCGCCGAGGGGCTTTCCAGTAGCACCAACTGTTGCGTCTACTCTGATTTGAGATTATAAAGTACAGTCAGAGAATCTCTCTTAATCCCCAATTAGAATAGAGGCTCCGCAAGAATAACAAAAACAGATTAAAAATACACCAGTGAGAAAGATAAACTATTAAAACTGAAGCTGTTGTATGGATTTGGTTAAGATTGTCAATATTAGGGGTACGCCGACTGTGCCGAGACGCGTTAGAAATCAAAACTGAGGACAACTTAATAGTGCCTGCCACCATCTCTGTCTTAGGTCCAAAATATATTATCTTTGGTAAAGAGGATTCTGAAGTGTACGTTTGTCATAACTAAACTATGAAAAATCAGAAATGTGAATTTATGTATTTATGTGGTATTTATCTGGTATTTACGTGAAAGCGAAAACTATTTTTAAGGAATTGTGAATTATGTAGAAAAGGCCACAGGATCCGTTTTTCCATGCTTAATTTAGCTACATTAGTAATGTGATCCAAATTTTTGCCACAGGCAAATCTATAAAACATTGAGACTTTTAAAGTTGAAAGTTGAAGAGAATGAACGTGATTTTACTTTGAAATGATAACAATAATAGTTTTCAACCAGATAGTAGGTGTAATAGGTTAGGTTTAATAAAGGCGGACATTTATTCTGCACAGTAGCAGTGAGTTTTACTTTGAATGCCTAATTTGCACTATCTCTAAATTTTTTATACCTGCAGCACACCTTGGTTGCCATAGTGATTCTCACTTTTTCTTTGCTATCCACTGCTATGCCAGGCACCAATAAATAAGTACCAATAAAACGTTAAGATCCTAAAAAAGTTGATGCATTCATTTAGGTAAACTTTGGAATGATTTGACAACGCTGATGTCGAGTCCTTTAAATTGTAAAACACGTGTAAGTTGATCTAAATGTGGGAAAAGCTACTAAATGTCTGAACTTCACCAAGAAAAGCCTTTCATTTGTTTTACCCTGTGTGCACTCAGCCAGAGCCCTGGTTCCACATTGCATTGCCCTTTTAACATAATACAGCGGACATTTTCTTTTTCATAAAGTATGTGCGACCAACACGTTCCGCACTTTTCAGCAACGTCACAACCAGGCCAGATGTGTCCAGGCGTGGCTCTGGTTTAAAACCCAAGTCAAATTACAACCATCAGAGAAACACAACATGAGTAGAAAACAAAAAGAACATCTTGACTGGTATCTGGGTTATGTGAGTAAATCGGACCAAACGGAAATGCTCTGATCCTTTAATTAGTTTTAGACTTCTTATTTGCCCTTTTTTTTTTCCTTTGGGTAATTTGCTTGTCTGCAGCAGAATTTGAAGAAGAGGAAGTTATGAGCATTAAGACTCGGTCCACAGTCCTTGCGGGTGGTTGAGTGCAGAGAAAGAAAAAGACAATGTGCCAGCGAAACAGAACTATTCACAACTTCCGGGAGCTGAATCAATGTCCGCATCATCGGGCCGCTGAAAAGCAAACAGTTTTCTCACAGTTTTGACGCAGACGAGCTATCAGCGACAAACACGCTTCATTTTTTTTTTTTTAAACTGATTTTGGGGGTTTAGGGAGTACTTTGAAAACACAACGTTATTTCATATCATTATTGTGTTCATTATTTACATGCAGGACCATGAAAACTCTCTTTATGCAGTAGAAAACAGGAAAAGATAAAATGCAATGTTTTGCCTAGGTATTCATATCCCTTGAATATTTCCACGTTTTCACCTTAGCAACCGACAACCTTAATGTATTCCTTTAGTGCTTTTATGTGATAGACCAACAGAATATAACTCTGAAGGGTAGAGAAAACATGTTTTTCAAAATAATTTACTAATCTAAAAGGTTTCAGCATAAATCCAATTGAGAATCTGTGGCAATCATACATCATTTCAGTCTTTAGATGTGCAAAGCTGGTAGATGTACCCTAAAATACTCGCAGGTGTAACTTTGGTGTCTGGATAAAAAAAAAACAAAAAAAACATGGTTTTTAATTGTAAAGATTTTGGAAAATGTATCAACGTTCTTCCACTTTGCACGTGTACACTGCTTTCTGTTGGTCTTTCACATAAAATCGTAATGAAATACAGTTTGGAATTTGTGGCATTCAAAGGTTATAAATACTTTTGCAAGGCACTGTATATGACCAATGTACACAATATTTTGTTCGCTGTTTTAGTTGCGTGGATGACAGTGAAATATAAAGTAAATTGGAATTAATACTAAAAAAGAAAAAAAAAAAAACGAGATATGAGGAGAGGATTTCTTCCTTCATGTGTTTTTTTTTTTTTTTTTCTTCAGCCCAACCACAGCCTGACACAGCCAACCATAATAGAGAGGGGTGCATGTGCTTACATTGTGGCTTCAGTGTTAGGCACTGCAAACAAAAAAAGCAAAACAGACTGTTTTTGTTTCATGTCTCTGAATAAAACACTTTAAGGCAATCTAATTACTGTTGAATGGCAGCAGTGTTAAGTTTCTGGTCTGTCCTCCTTTCACAAATTTAAGCGTTGAAGAGAAAAGTTGATGTTTTTTTTTTCCCCACCCACATTTTCACAACCCATTTTAAGATCACCTGTGTAAAAACAGCTACAATCAAAAATGAGGCACTTTATAAAAGAGTATATAGATATCTAAGCTATATAGTATTATTCATTATATGTATACTGTTTATTTTATATACCGTTGTAGTGTGTCACTTTATATTGAAATCGTGTTAACTGTTTTGCAAATGAGGAAAACTAACCACAGTATGTACTATAGTTTCTGTCATTCTACTCTTATTACTATAGTATATACCATAGTGTATTATACAGTTGTAATAGAAAAGCTGAGATGCCAAAAAAAGGAAAAACATTTATAATTTTCCTACTAAGCTTGTGTTACTTAAAAGTTCAAAAGGATTGTAACTTCCCAGGAAACAAAACAACGTATAACTCTCTTTCTTTTCCTCTGGTGGTCTTTCCTCAGTTGGCCCTCGAAGCGCTCGGCGATGTGACTCAGGCATCATGTAATTGATTTGACAGTCATGTGTCAGCCTCATCTGATATACTGTTATTATATCTGCAGCTCTCTGTCTGGGTAGACGCCGCAGACCGGCTGCGTGTGTTCCTCCTACTCTTCCATCCATCTATCCGGCAGATCTTTCAACGGCTAAAGTGGGATATGAGCAGCTTTTGCTAGCTTCGCATTCAGAACTCGGCGGCACATCTCTGCACGGACGCCTTCATTAATATGAGCTTCGTTCGCCAACGACAATGCTGCTTGACTTTGATTTTCATCACAGCGTTGGGGTGGTTCTGGGCGGCCAAATAGACGGCCTGCTCTGCGCTAAAACACATGCCCGTCGTCTAAAGAGTGGATGCTTTGCCACATGTAGATTTCAGCTAAATGTAGCCGTTTCCCTGCCAAATCCGCTATCTGTAGCTTGTTGTAAATACAGCAACCTTCACATCAACTGGTATTTGTATAAAGATGTGCAAAGAGCCTTAGAATAAAAGAATGTTTTATTTTAGAACACATTAAGAATAAAATGAATGGCATTATTGGTGCCATACCCCTAATTTTTTATATTTTCTTTACCTTTTAATATGACATCGGGGCGCATTCATCTTTCCCATTTGTCAAAATGGGAAAGACAAGAGAACATGGCATTAGAGTAATCTGGAAATGACTGCAAGAAAATAGCTACAGATCTAAATTTCTCTGTGTCCACAGAGAGAGCAACAATTAAAACCAGGACAAACAAAGCCGGCCGAGGCCAACTGGCTTTTGGGCATCTCCCAGTAAAGAAAAAGCCTTTTTTTTTCTTACAGTCATACATGTCAACATGTGCCAATTGCTAAGTGCTACTAGGACCTTAATTAGAACTGTGTGCTCAGTTCAGATGAGACAAAAAATATTTGTCAGCAGACACTAAAGGTAGGTGTGACGTGAAACAAGGGAAAATATGATGAAAACCAGCTCATGCCCACTGTTGAGCATGGTGGAGGGTCTGTGGTGATGTGGGCTTGAGGGGCCGCCATTAAGCTAAATACCAGATCCTGTAAACTTTAAACAGCCCGTCACAGAATATTGATGAGCAAATGGCTCAAATCAACAGAGAAATGGTTCACCAGACCAAAATAAATAAATAAATAAATAAATCAGAAGTCTTCCATAACTATCTAAGTCCTCAAACCTAATCACAAAACATTTTCAAAGCTCGCTGCTATAGTACATTTTTAAAAGTGAAATTATGCTACTGCAATAAAATAACTATTTATTTTAAGGCTTTTTACACATTGTTATTAGGAGTACAAATCAATGTGGAGGGTCCTGTATTGAGTGTTTGTATTTAAAAGTATATTTCTACCGGTATTTGAAGGACCTCAGTAACACAACAGCAGTAGTAAACAAGTATAAAAGCTTTTTTTGGGCAACTTTACAGTAGTTAATTTAAAACTGTTTACAGTGAGATGGTGTGAATGTTTAACTTGTGTCCACCAGTTATTTTCATTATCTGCTCGAACCTAAAGGACACCTGATGATCATTTAAACTATATGTACAGAGAAGATGGGGGTAATACCACAGTAAAGTTCAGTGGACTCACGAATTAGCACGCCGGCTTCTACTTTTCAGCTTTGGGGGCACAGAATTTCAATTAAACCGATTAGAAATCACAGGCAAATGGGTTTTAGTTTAAACGTATAAAAGTTACATTTTTCATTGAACCTTACATACAATGAACGTTGCATTAAAATGCAATAACTAAAGTTTTGGAATAACTATGTTTTTGAGGCTAGTGAGAAAAGATCAGTCTACAATTAACAGAATGGACGCCTGTGAGCTTCTTCCTTCTCTGTACCAAGTTAGACAAAGGTCAGGTGTCACCTTAGTTCAAGCAGGGCAACATCTTTTTCCTTCAAATTTGGCTGTGTGGTGCGGTTGTACGTGTGTTTGTGAGTGTGTCTGTGTTTGGCACACATTTGGTTGACAGGAAACAGCAGACGGGATGGGGATGAGATCTCCTTAGTTTCAGCGTTCTGACTCCAGCGTACAGTTCTGTTGCGGCAACACGTGGCGAGCCGAGTGCCGAGCCGCCGCATCAAAGACGGAGATGGAGATCAACAGTCTGCAATGAAAGTAGCAAAAGCAGGCAGGGATTTTTAAGCACACATTTTTGACACATATATCTATTTTTTTGATATCTTGAGTAATGTATACAGTTCTAAAAGGGTATTTTCTGTCCTTCCAGCACATCTAACGCAGACCTTCCCCAGCAAAGAACGTTACAGACCATAAAGCGGTTCCGTCTAGATCATAGATTCGCTCAGGCATATTGCTTTTGTTTAATCTAGAGCTCCTTCTGGCAGCTTGGGTAAATATCACATGACGCTTGATATCTTTGTGGACGGATTTTCTGATTGGTCTCATGGCCATCGTTGCAGATGTCAATATTGTGTGTCTTTGTGACGGTGTTATCACTTCCACATATTATTGTTTCTTCTCCTTTATAACCACCTTAACTGCATAAAGTCTCCACTGATCTACATCTGGCCATTTCAACATGATTATGTGGCAGAACCTACAGCTCCCATCAGAGGTTTGAATAGACACATATTCTGTCTGATAATGTAGGGCTTTTGCTGATTTAGTTGACCTACTCTTTTTTTCTTTTTCCTTGTTTGGACTGGCACAACAAACTCCTTTATGTTTTTTAAAAAACAAAAATAGGACACAAAAGTTTGAATATATTATACATTTTCTGTAATCCAGGGTCAAAATGTATAGATACAGGCTAAAATATCTGCATACACCTCCACTGATTTTTGCTTTTGTCACCATTAGCAAGCTGTACCTTTAGGTTTGAGCCTATATGTACGTTAGCTCAATTAGTTCAACCTGTGCACCAAATTAAATTTTTTTAATCATTAAAAGTCCAAATCAATATAACTTTCATACCTGTGATACCTTTATGTATACTTCGTTCTGAAACTGGAACTAGAAATTTGAGAAATAAACCAGATTCTCTAAGGGTTCATAGTGAAATACTGCCACTGCTTTGAGGTATAGTTTATTAGAAAACAATTATAGTTAATGAAACCATGATAAATGGGCTTATAGAGGTTTGCATTACGGAAATGCATGATCAGTCATTACTGATCATGCATAAATAATTACCCATGTACAGAGTATTCCCAGAGCCATGTTTTCCGTCGTATAAACGCTAAATAAATAGCTATGAATCTAGAAGATGATTGTCCATAGAGGAATTGGCTTTGATCAAATTTATGTGGAAATATTAATATTAAACATTGAATTCAAATTGGATAATAGAGCAGATGTTTTTGATACTCTGAAGTTGAAAGTTAATTCGTCAAACAAAAAAAGACCTTAAACCCTAATAAACTGGACTTTGTGACCCAAACCGTAACACTGCCATCAGAAAGCGCTCGACCATCAACCAGCCCACATATAAACATATAAACACCTGGTCGGCGTTCCGTCTCCTATGCCTCCATTCATGTGAAATGGCTCATTACCAGCAGACAAATCAATTGGCTCTGCTCTCTAAACACCCACTTGTAATAATAAGAGACTCTACAGACAGCCCACAGACTGGAAGCGCAGCGCTGCCCACCAGCTTGAAGCCATGGAAAACATCAGTGGAAGATGAAAGCAGCAGTGACTAAGACCCAGACGAGGATTTTATCAGAGGACTATTAACGTCATGTCAAAGCATGTATCCAATCTGATTAGTGTATTTTTTTTCCCTCCTCTTAGCTATTTTGACATGTTTACATCACTGTCAGTTCTTTTTTTTTTCACAACTGTTGGGTCTGCAACCAGCTCTAATTTTGTTTACGCAGCCTCCGTAAATTCAAGATAATATTCAGAATGGCAATGATTAAAAATGTGTTGCTTTACAACATAAAACGACTGAGAATAGCAAAACAAATTTACATTAGAACTCCTTAAATTAAATGATGCACCAATAATGCTTTTTCTGGCCAAATACTATATATATTTTTCTTTAAGGCATGACGTGCTGACTGAGATTTTATTTCTAAAGGAATATGTCATAAAAATGAGAAATACATATATAAAACAAAGTTCTTTGAGAGAGATTTCAGTGTTAAATCCAACAGAAAATGGAGGAATTATGCAATAATTTCCCTAAAGGCCACTAGACATAAACGTATGTATTTAACCTTTCTACAAATTTTTATTACATTTCAAAAAAGGGACTCTCTGTTACCTGCTGTTGGTTGATGCACTTATGTACCAAAAATAGTTGGAGTTCTCAGTTTTGATTAATTTAACGTATGAGAAAAGAAAACAGATTTTTTAGACTTTGCTGATCAAAAACGATTGCACAATTCAGATTTCTGGTTGGCTAATTGGTAATTCCCTACTTAAATATTTGAATGTTTGCTCCTATTCCCTATCAAAAGGCCTGCAGTCATTAGGAGAAATGTTATAAATGTTAGGGATTATCATGTTTTTATTTTAAATTTTAATTAAAAAAAACATTCATCTTAAGTGTCCTTCGAGATATTTTGTCCCCACTGTCAATCACACAGATTTTAGTTTTTGTAATTACCCTGACTTGCATGGCTGTCAAAATCCAAGCTCATAGAATATTCCAAATGCAGGTTTTATTTTTGAAAAACATACTAACCACTACACAACAGATACTTTTCAAATATTCATGGTCTAAGGACCCTCAGCGCTCACCTTGACCATCCTTCCTACTGTTCTGGTTCGTTCGTAGTTCCTCTGATTTGTAAAAATCAATACTGGCGTAAGTGTTGAGGCCAGAGCCAGCACTGGTGCCTAAAGCGCACCCTCCCACGTTGTAGACAGGAGAGGTGCGCTCCGCTCCAGCCTGAGGGCTCTCCTTCATGGCTAAGTCAAGGTCTATGTAGTTAAGGCCTTGTTCAGTGGATGAGGTGGAGGCTTGGGGTGGAGGCGTGGCAGACAAACCAGAAGCCTGTCCACTCTCCCACAGTGAGCAGTCCAAACCTTTCCGATGGCTCACTGCCTGGGCGCCCTCAGGGTAGAGGGAGGTAGAAGAAGATGGGTATGGTGGCAAAGATGGCGGTGAGCTGAATTTCTCGGATCGGTGGCTCAAGTGTCCCTGCTGATCACCTCGGACCAGTCTGCTGCTCCGATCAGGCGACTGGAAGGACTTGACTGGGGAGGCACCCAAACTTGTCTCCTGCTCCCTAGATACCGTTTGACCAGAGCGGATGGCAGCTCTCGCTGAGTTCTTCGAATCTGAAACTTTGCTGTCCATAAATGGGACAGGAACATCCGTCGGCACTGTTGCCATCTTTATTTTTGTTCTGTACCCTGCGCTGCACTCTGCTACCAGAGGAGAGGACGGGCTGTGTTCATGTCGGGCCTTGGGGACAACCGCTGGTGGGCCCTGGAGGGTGCTGAATGTGGATCTGACATAGGTCAGGGGTGTCGAGGATTTCCCTAAATCCATATTGACATACTCGGCGGAGGTGGAGAGGGGGGCAGAGAAGCTGCGGGGAAGGTTAGCAGGGTTATCATGACAGAGGAGAGGCTGGTTCATGGGCCGCAGAGTTCCATGGATTACAGGCGGTCCATGATGAGACCCTCCACTTCGTCCTTTATCATATGCACCATCTTCTTTAAAGACAATACTTACATAGTCCCCAACATTCTGAGACCCCGGGGGTGGTAGATTCTCCTTAACCCTTGGTAGAGTGTTTGCCTTAGCGATGTCTGAAGATACACTCAAGGGACGCCCCCTCCTCTGTTGCTTTGGGCTTTTACTACTGGATGTACGTTTTTGGTGGTGACGTCCATCCTTTGTGGATGTTCCTGCACTTTTGTATTCCCCCCCAGTTCTTAATAAACTTAACCCTCGGCCAGCAGATAGGGATTTATCTTCAAGGCTTTCACTGCTGGCAGAGCTGGAGGAGAAAGATGAGGAAGACATGGAGAGCTGGCAACCTCCTGCAGAGCCCGCTGCAGATTTGTTCCTCTTGTTGTAGGCTGTTCTCCCTCCCCTTCCAGAACTGTCATGCCCACTGCTGTCTTTCTTTTCTTCCCCTTTGTTTAAGTCCTCCTCAAAGCGAGTATAGAGGGTGTGCTGATAGGCTCGTGGCAGGGAGAAGTATGAATTGAACATTTTTGGTTGCAGCTGGTGCTGCTCAGGGTGTGAAGGTGGCGTGCTGCAGGCAGAGCGGCTGCTTACGGGGGAAATGTTCATGTAGTCACTGGCTGCCCGGCTCTCCATGCCGGCCCTGCTCTCCCACATGCCCAGTCCGTGCAGGTCTGTGGAGCTGCTGCTGTTTGGAGACATGACCATGTAGCCCTCTGCAGAGGGCTGGCTGATGTGCTGAGGAGGGGACACACTGTTGTTGGGGGTCATGGCCATGTACTCGTCGTCTACCTCAGGTTTAGCACTGGTGTCGTAGATACCCCTTGAAAGAGACAGTGAAACAGGAGGAGATGTCACCCCAGGTAACATTGACATGTAGCCACTGTCCAAAGCTGCTCCTCTGTCCCCATGTCCCCTGCTTTTGTCAGCCCGCTTCCTGTTCTTCCCTACTTCATCAAGCGGCCCGCCCTGAACTCCTGGATTCCCTGAGCCTTGGTGCAGATTCGTCCTCTCTCTGTTAGCACTCTGTGACATGATGGCGTACTCCTCCTCATCGTCATCATCTTCATCTTTTCTGTGCGGGGTTAGTCTTTCATGGGATGCCAAAGGCAGTGAAGCCCTTTTACTCAGCAGCCTTCGCTCGGCCTCAGACTCCCGACTAGATGAGCGTCGCAGAATCCGTCTGCCTTTCGAATGATGATGGGAACCAAGCAGACCTTCTCGTTGTCCCATCACTATATAGCTGGAGGAGCCCTCTCCGTGTGCATGATGTCCAGATAGACTGGGTATGAGCAGAGAGTGCTCCCCAGGACTGGAACCGTACTCATCCGAGGAGCCGTAGTCGCTCGGTGAACCTGAAACAGAAACTCTTTGAGAAACGCGAGCGTAGGAGCAAATCGATATGCCTCCCACCACAGACCCAACTAGGCCACACTCTGACCCATGACCTGAACTGGAGGACAGGCTTGGTGCGGGAGAGGGAGCAGGGTTAGGTGTGTAACGTGCAAGGCTTAGGGTAATCTTAGCAGGGGTCGGGGCCCTTGTGGGTTTGGGCCTCAGTGTTGGAGTAGTTGAGCAGGATCCATTCAGACTTGGGCTGGAACTGGCCCATGTCCCTCTGGCACTAGCTCCTCCTTCCTCCGACCTGGCTCCGATGCTGGCTGTCCGTGCCCTCGGAAACCCATGACGTGACGTGGGTGAAGTGCTCGTGCTACTACCACCTGTTCCCGGGGTCTCAGTCCGTGCTCGCCTAGAGAAGCCCACCTGGCTTGGTGGTAGGTTTGGGTGATGACGCCGACTCGGGACACTGATGGGATTTGAAGCAGTACCGCCGCCACATGAAGTTCCCACAGACTGAGACTTGCTGCGCTGACGGAATTCCTCACTCAGGGCTTTCATGGCCTCCAGGAGGGTCTCATGCATGTTTTGAGCCACCACAGAGTCGTCCACTTGCATCCAGAACTCTCCGGGGCCTGTAATTGCTGAGCGCCCCACCTCAATGAAGAAGAAGTTCTCTGAATGGCCACATCTGCGAACATTCATCAGCTGCAACACCACAGCAGCCACATCAGAATTGAGTTTGACAAAATTGACTGTCTTCTCAGTTAGGCACAGCCGGTAGATGCCCACCAAGTTTCTGGCATGCCCAAGACCTTTAGGCCAAACTTTGACTTGCCAGACCTCCTTAAAAGTAGGGATGGGAGATGGAGAACTACACTCTCCACTGCTGCCATAGTCTTCAGGAGTTTTACCTGGGAAGACAACAAAGAAAAAAAATGATTATTGTTAATTATACCTCCAAATGCAGGGTTAACTAGATAAATTATTGTTTCTTTGACATGATGTCAAAAGACATTGTCTTTCCCAAACAGCTTTGTTGTTGACAATTGTTCTGCAACCCTTTGAGCTCCAGCTAATGATAATTATGTATGTCCCACGCGGCTTTGAAAAAGAGCAGCTGAATAGAAACATAAAATAATGCCAGAGTTCTCAATCTATGGTACTCTGAGGAAATCATTATTTTTCAACGTAAATACAGGTAAACTGTAATATTGTGGACAACGGTGAACCGAAGTTAAAACTTGCATCTGGAATGATAATTTCAAATGCTATAGCAACATTCACACAGAAAGAGTTAGCAGTTCCAGATACAGGTGATATGGCTCACCCCCCAGGGCAGCACAGCCTCAGGGTTGGCATGAGCTAGACCCTTTCACCAAAGAAGTTTATGTTGCTTATTTGCAGTCAAATAGGGTGTGACGCTACATAATTTAAGCACTTTAACAAATGATATCACATAAGGCTAATAACTCTCAAGCTGGTACGTCATTCACAGGTTTCAACACGTTTTTCAGTGATTCTGGACCTAAATAAATAGTTCTTATTACAAAGAACAATTTGTGATTCTCTAAGCACAAATGCCAATACGTTTGCTGTGTATTTACGACATAATAGTTGCTGTGATGAATAGTGTATTCACACTTCTGATGGCTTGTAGCTCGGTAATCATATATTTGTGTGCATGATACTTTACTGTTTGACAGCTTAAAAGCCATAGACATACACCGTTATTACCTTGTACTGCTAAAAGAGTTAGTCTTGTCAGTGAGTACAACGATATGCAAATCCTACTGGTTGAGTTAGATGTTATCCTCAGAACCCCACTTCAGAGTTTGGAGATAAACTGAATGTGGCATTAAGTAGCCACCAGTATGTCTTAGTTCATTTTCATGTGGCATGGTTGTTGATGGCAGATGTGCCTTGTTCGATCGTTTGAGAAACTGTTTATCTACTTTGATTTTTACTCAAAACCATCTGTTGTGAATGATATCTATTTTGCTTTGTCTGCACCATCAACACCAAGTCAAATTCCTTGTAAGTGCAAACCTACTGGGCAATAAACTTGATTCTGATTCTGATTGAGAAAAATAAAAAATATCTGGTGAGTGACTTCCTTGTTGATGACAGAGGTCAGAGAAGAAGTGGGCAGACTGGGTCAAGATGATAGAGAGGCAACAGTAGCTCCTGTCATCTAAAAACTGGAAACCGATGCTGGAATTTAAAAAGGGTCACCAATATTGGAACATAACTGATTGGAAAAATGTTGCACAGACCATTGAGTCTCGATTGCTGCAACAATATTCTAATGTTAGGTTTAGAATTTGGTGACATCAAACAACATGAAGCCATTGACACGGGCTGCTGGTGGTGTAATCGTCCAGGCAACATTTTGGGCCTCTTAGTACAAATTTGCCATCATTTAAATGCCACAGCCTACCCGACTATCATTACTGACCATGCCCATCAGTTCATGAACACAGTGTGCCCATGTTCTGATAGCTACTTCAGGATAATGTATAACGTGCGCAAATCAGTTTTTTCCAACCCAACAATGACTACTTCTTTTTTTTTTTTTTTTTGGTTGTAACAAAAAACATATACTAAAAAAATACTAATCAAATAAGTAAAAATGACACCATGTAAAAAAGAATAGGTCAAGAAATATCTGGGATGAAAACATTCATGGTCTATTAATGGCACTGTGGTTCTGAATCTGAATGCAATATTACGTACAAGACAGGGATTTCATTGTAGAGCACCTTAGAAATGTGTTAGAATGGGAGATATAGGCATCATGGATAAGAACCAAAGATTTGTTTGATGTTATAATGTTAATATGAACCAAAATCTCTAAGGTCTAATGTATAGCGCCAACAACACGTCATCTCAAGACGTTTCACAAAGTCAATTCAATAAAATCCTACAGGCAGATTCCAACACAAGTATCTACATTCCCAGTTTAGATCCATATTATTCCAACCTCTGGCAGATTTAAGTTTAAAGTAATATTTCAATCTCACCAATGTGCTTTATTATGTTTCCACCCGGAAATAATATTAAAGGGGACATATCATACAAAACCCACTTTTTTAGCTATTAAATAAATTTTGTTGTGTACTTGGAATCACTAAGATTGCAGGAAATCTGAATGTAGTCTGTCCAGGTGATGCGTGGTTCTTTTCATATTCTTTATTCTTTGTTTTCTATTACGCATTTTTAACTATTACATCACAGTATTTGCTGGGGAGCTGCTAAACAAGGTCATGGACTTCTGGCTTAGCAATTTCGGAAATCCACCATTTTTAGTTCTCGGAGAGATTTTGTAGTCCAGGCTAAAGGATGCCGAAGCTACAAGTGGATAAGTCAAAATGTTCGGTTTTTAATTACACTGTCCCCCAGCATACTACAAAAATGGCTGATTGGGGCCGATTGGGGCTGAGTGGAACGCTCTGTGACCTGGAGAGGGTTGGCGCATGAAGTGCCTCCTTTACATTTAAAGAGCCAGCACCAAAACCAGTTGCTCTCAGACAGCCTCAGAACTGGAGCAAAATGTAGGAACGTGGGGGGGAATTAACGAGGAATTTAGACCAAAGCATTTCAGTTCCACTTTGTATAGACCACAACTGAACGATTTTAATGTGAAAAAAGGTGGAAATGAAAAGCATGATATGTCCCCTTTAGGTCCTGACTTGAATTTGACAGAGAATCCGTGGAGGGAGCAAAAGATCAGGGTGAGGGCTAGATGGCCTTCCACCCTCAGATACTTGTAGCTCATTAGCATAAATAAATCACCAAAATAGCAAGTGAAGAGCGGTGTGTATATATATATATATATATATATATATATATATATATATATATATATATATATATATATATATATATATATATATATATATATATTATTATTATTATTATTATTATTATTTATTTTTTTATTTTTTATTATAATTTTTTATTTTTTTTTTCATCCAGTGCTCTGTTGCTCTATTGGTCTACGAACGGAGCGCGTTCCTGCTCAGGCTTCCACAACAACACACTGGAGCGGGGCAAGCCCATCACTGGCCGACTGAGACGCAATGCAAGGGGGAGGAGGGTGGGTGGTGGTCTGCTCCCATCATAAGGACAACAACGTAAACACGAGGGTAACCAGCAGAAACATAATTTCCAGTGAGAGCGCGCCGACGATGCCGCCCCGGTCCTTCCTTTGCCGCGCCGCGCCGCTCCGCGCAACACGAATGTAGGTTAGGCGAGCGGCAAGCCGGAGCTGTGCAGAAAAACAAAAACACAGGCTTGCAGCGGAGTGCACTGCGATAGGCTACTACTATATGATGCATCCCGTGGATGGTTGCTATATGCCCACTGCGTCATGCAAAACACACCATCGTGCGAATGCGGGCTTCATTTTAGTCAGAGGAGGCAACGATCTGGCGTTGCAACAGCACGCACGGACAATTTAATGCAGCACATTATTTCGCGCTGGCTGGAAATTGATCCTCTGTTTCGAACCGTGATATATCAACGCTTGTTGGGCTTGCTGCACAAACGCATAACCCATGCCGCCCGTAGCGTGATGGTGTACCCCCGATAAGTCAGATGCACCCCTCCTGGTGTAAAAAACAGTATCTTATTTGCATTTTTACTATTAATACAACAAACGAATATACATATAAAGCGAACGAATAAAGCACACCTGTAGCGAAAATCATAACCATCGTAATAATGATAATAAAAACAATCTGACAATGCAAGCGCGGTTGGGCGCTTGCAATAATCAGGAATGGGCGAGACAGACATCTGGAGAACGACCAGCCCATAGGGCAGGACAGGCCTGATGGAGAAACAGACAGCAAGCATCGCAGCCCACGCTTCATGTCTTACAGTTGCACTGAAGATCCAGCATGGCTTGGTACCACTCGTTCTGGACCTCCTCGCTGTCCGCAGCGATGGCAAAGCTCTCGCTGCGGGTGTAGAGCACGATCATGTGCTTGTTCTTGGAATCCGCCCGCTTGTTGATGTTGAAGCAGGTCTCCAGGTTCAGGACCTTCTTGGGCACAGGTGATTTACTGCGGAATTTCTTCTCGTTCTCGTAGTACTCGAGCCGAGCGGGACCGTGCTCCGAGGCCGCCCTCAGCACGAAGAACCGCCGGTGCATCGATTTGTGCTTGCGGAGGTAGCCGCTTTTCTGCACATCTTCGTAGTTCTGCGCCTCGACTGCTTGGCTCTCCATGACCGGAGGAGCGCGATAAACGCCCGGTTACACGGCAAGAATCTCAGGGAAAAAGATGAAGCCCATGTGTTCTCCTCATTTATCCAGCTGCGGCTACATCCCTCGCCTTCCCCGCGTGCACGCCGAAAACATCAAGCATGTGTGCGGGGGGATCGGGATGGGGGAAATCAGCCAAACCATGTTCTCGGATTCGGCATCGGCTGCAGGGGGATCCGTGGCACCGAGCGCGCACAGCGAGCGCCGCCGCTCGTCCCGCAGCCCAGCCCAGTCCTCAAGTCCGAGCGCGGTGCAGTTCGCCTGCTTGAGGACGTCTCCTCCTCCACCTGTCTGAGGATGCCCAAAGCCTGTGGAGACCCCCACCCCCTCCCTCCCTCCCTCCTCCGAGCGCGCGCGCGCACACACAAACACGCGCGCACACACACATACGCACACAAAGTCAGACAAGTGAGACGCAATGAAAACACCAGTTCCGTTATTAGCTTTCAAAATAAAGATACATTTTCAATTGAGGTTCTAGGAAAAAATGTTTTCAGTTTGTTATCCCCCGAAGGTTAGATCTATAGGACAATTTGGACCCCATGGTTGAAGCCAGTTTTGGTGCCGTAGCCAAAAAAATGTTTCCTCA
Organism: Fundulus heteroclitus; assembly: GCF_011125445.2. Lineage (NCBI taxonomy): Eukaryota > Metazoa > Chordata > Actinopteri > Cyprinodontiformes > Fundulidae > Fundulus > Fundulus heteroclitus. The sequence continues at coordinate 25,174,070 of NC_046371.1, forward strand.
TTATTCCCTCCTCCCTGAAAAGGGCTCTTGGCATTTGTCCTTTAAAATAAAAATCCCTATAAACACCACATCATTTCAAGTTATTGAGAATAACAAGGAAAATGTTAACTGCCTATAACCTTTAAACAGAACCTGATTTGGGGGGGGCATAGAATCATCAAATATATATATATATATATAATGTAAAAAAATGTGTTTATCTAATAAAGAAAGAGCTTACTCAAATCAGTTCAGTCCAAACTCTTTATCACGGGGGCCTAAATTGTCAAGTTGGAAACACTTGCTAGTCACAAGAAGTCTGGCATCTTGGCTGACTTTGAGCAAATGTTGCCGGATGCTCGTGGTTATACTCACAATGACGTTAAGATGAATGCAGAAACCTGCTAAATGAATGAGGAACAATGTCAGCGGTACCTAACATTATTGTATTTGAAGATTGTATTTAACCTACTCCAAAAGCCCAAAAGGGCCAAAACAGAATTACATTTTTATCATACTTTTGTCGTATTTACATAGTGGGGGGCATATAGTCCAGAGGAAGTGACCAATTAAAAACCGGCATGCAAAAGAATTAATTAATCAAAAATGCATAAACAACAGGTAGATGTGTGCCCTAACAGAATCTTATAGAGTTTTGTTTAGATTTTGTGCTATGGTTGACCTTGACATTTTTGTCACACAATAAATAAAATAAAAAAATAAATAACAGATCATGTGATTTGTAACGGCAATATGTGCTTTTCAACGTCACAGATTTTACAGCTGCTAAACTTTAACCTAAGTGAGTCCAAGTATAAGCAATATCAAAACGGGGAACTATGAAGGACAAAAAAGGAAAAAAAATTATCAAATAAATAGATACTTAGGCATCTATTTTTGCCTGTGCTTTTCATCCTTAATCACATGCAAAAAAGAAAAAAAGGCATCGATGACAATCTGGGCAGGCCAGCAAATCTTGGAGGTTAGTTATTGTCCTCATGTACCTCCCTGGTGGTAACACCGATTAATAAATTAATCTGAAATAAACAAATATTGGAACTCACTCTCTTACAAGAAACATCTCTATTTAACTTGGTCCCAGTTTAATTTGAAACTCTACAGAAATGATTGTGTAGCCTATGGATCATCTTGTCTTTTTCTCAGTCATCAGTATATAAGCTTTGGGTCCTATAGTGTCCTAACATTTTGTGCAGGTGTGCAGGTTCACCTTGTAAATAATCGCACCCATTTTCTGCTCTAAACTCCTTGCATGCTTTTACTGTATAAAACCCCCCTGCTTGGTTTCCGCCGTCAGCCTTGCGTCTTTGTGAAACTTGACTTCTGCGAGACTGGCACCTCCAAGCCGGCTCTGTCAGTCAAAAGAAAACCTGGGTGCTGAATGGCTGGGGTGGTCTATCTGGGAAACACGCTCACCATCATGCAGAGGAGCAGGCAGTTTTTGTTAATTCATTCAGATTTTTTGAATCTACAGAAACAGGAGCAGAGCAGCTGCAGAACATGTTGTTCCAGAGGTCCAATCTTGTCTGCAGCCTGTATGGCTGAATGTCATTCAGCCTCTAAATGCAGAGGGATGGTTCACAGAGTACACCCTGCATAACAGTCAGCATATGACACACTGCTTTATTGCATAGAAAACGGTGTCATCACATTGTTTTACTGCTATGTAATTAAGCAGGTTGCTTATCATTTTACAGCTCTGCTTTATATAAACCTGAACATTTTATTTCATCTACCAGCTGGTCTGCAACATATTACCTTTTCTCTCTAACCTGTGATTCCAGGTTGAACTGACAATTAAAATAAATCTGTGATCGGCGGCAATCCAAAGCTGCAGGGGCCTAGTGGGCATCGCCATAAAATAAATATTCCTTTTTTTTCTTCTTTTTTTTTTTTTTTTTACAGGTTGTGGCACTGAAACCCAATTTCTCATAGAGCACTATTCAAGTACAGGCTAATTACCATTTACCCAAGGTCTCATTTACAAGAGAGACCTGTTTTGATAAGTGCGCTAAAGGAGATAAAGTCCTGAAAGGGAATTTATGGCTGGACTGTCTAAGGGACAAAGGACAATAAATAAGGTGGGATCAATCCAAAAATAGGTTTATAGATGAGAATGTACTAATGCAGGGGTCTGTGGATTGATAATGATGCCCACTTGAGTCGAGGATATAAAGTACAGGGATGAGGGAGAGATAACCTCAAACGTATGGAGAGAGGTGAGATGCACTCATGTGAATAACACAGTGACATTTTTTGGGGTGGCTGTTTGTGGACAAAAGCGCAGGCAAGAGTTGGGGAGTGGCATGAAAAGTTGAAGATGATTTATTAAACAACAAAGCAACGAACTTAGAAGCAGGGGCAGGCAAAGGCAAGGAACAAAAAACACGAGAAGCAGAGAACAGGGGCAGCATAACAGAGGATCCCACAAAGGGTGAGTGGAAATAAATAAATTGAAAACAGAGTTGGACCTAACGTGGGACCCTGCGGCTCACCGTTTGGGATGTTTAAATATTCTGACAACAGACCATTGTGTTGCACACATTGTAGAAAGTGTAGAAAAGAACAACATACAGAGTTATCTGATAAACCAATATGTGACCGCCTTTGATAAAGGATAGAGTTAACAGTAAAAACCTTAGACAAGCCAACGAAAAGGTCCACACAGTAGTTGTTGGCATCCAAGGCTTCAACGATGTAATGTACAACTTTTATTGTGGTTGTAACTGTACTGTGCTGTTTCCTGTTGTAAATCTTACAAATCATGTTTAAGTTTACAACTAGAAACTGTAAATAATGTCCACAAATGTGTAGCTTAATTTGTGACCTTTTTTTACTCTAGAGTACTATGTTAAAAATTATACATTTGTAGGGGTTTATGAGACAGATCAAGATAAAGTAGTGCATCATTGTGAAGTGTAAGGAAAATGATACATGCTTTTCATAATTTTCACAAACAAAAATCTGAAAAGAGTAGTGTGCATATGTGTGTGTCACTGCTCTGTAAAAGCCACTTTCACTGCAATTAAGGCTGCAAGCCTTCTGAGCCACAGCTTTACCAGCTTTACAAATCTAAAGGCTGAAATTCTTCTTTGCAAATGAACTCAATCAAAGATTCATAATGTAACTTAGATGTGTTGGGGCAACGTTTTGTGTATGCCTCATAATTGTAATGTTTCAATGCCGTGGGACACAAATGAGTGTGTGTGTGTGTGTGTGTGTGTGTGTGTGTGTGTGTGTGTGTGTGTGTGTGTGTGTGTGTGTGTGTGTGTGTGTGTGTGTGTATACATCTTTGTTACTTTTTGCCTTTGACTCTTGCTGTATGCTTGGGGTTGTTTTTCTGTTGGGCTCTTTAAAAGCCTCTAACATGGGTTCTTCTAGGATTTACTTGGCTCCATCCATCAGCTCTGACCAGCTCCATTTTCCTACTGAAGAAAGTCCAGCTGCATATTGGCAGCATCCCCATAGCATGATGCTGCCACCACCGTTTTTTACTAGGCGGGAGGACATGTTTGGGGTGATGTAACTATACATTTCATGGCCTAATTAGGCATCTGTCAAATTTATTTTTTTAGCTCCGAGAGCTCGCAAAAATAAAGTCAATGCTTGCTGCAAAGCACTTTGAAACAATGATCCATGCCTTTGTCACCACACAGTTGTGTTACTGTAACACGTTGTATTTTGGAGGCAGTAGGTCCTCCACTGCACATCTGTAGTTGGTGCAAAATGCTGCAGCACATCTTTCAAGCAACACACACAGACCGCAGCTTCTCTGTAGCTGGTCCCAAACGTTGGAATATAGCTATATATATATATATATATATATATATATATATATATATATATATATATATATATAGGCAGGCTTCCTTCCTGACAGGTTTTAACATCTTTAAGAAACATACCTATTTTGGAGGCTTTTAATAGCTCTGGTGTTATGTCGGGTTTGTATATTTCATGTATTTGTATTTTATTAATTTGATGTCTATGTATTGCTTTCAATCTGTACAGCATTTTAGTCTAGCTGTTTGTTCCTAAAGTACTTTATAAGTAAAGTTGATTGGATTGATGTGTAGTGTTAATTTTCTACCATATTTCTTTTCTATATATATATATATATATATATATATATATATATATATATATATATATATATATATATATATATATATAAAAAATCGTTGTATGGAACTGTATAGGAATGTCGTAGTCTCTAGAGCTCTGACGTAATGCTGGCTGAGTAAGTGAAAATTATTTTACAGAATGTACTTCAATGTCCCTCTTGTTCTTTTAGTAAATAAATAATAATTCTTGCTAGTAAAGCCAATGATTTTTTTTAACCGATGTTTATATAGTTTTAAGGAGCTTCACCTTATTTTTATGGTTTAGCTCATACTGTGTAGAGTTTGGTAGCTTAAGAACAACCTTCTTAAATCTAAAACACAAATATATTCAACATCAAATGTTGTACTCAGAAAAAAAAAACTCACTGCATGGATTTACATTTTAACTATCAGGCAGATGTCAATTTATTATATGTAACATCTATATCTGAAAATTAAGTGTCTGCAGTGGGACAAATTGCAGCGCAGTTTTGAACAAAGCACATCACCTAGCCTGCCGAGTCTCAGCAGCAAGCAGCGGCTGCCAATTCAACACATGAAGGTTCATGGGGGTAAAAGCCATGATTGTTTTTTATCTGCTGCCCATGCACCTCACTTTGTAATACCACTCAGAGAAAATGCCCGTATTGCCAGTGTGTGCAGCGTGTGTTTTTAAAGAACATTGATATTAACGAGGGGGACAAAAGAAGAGGAGTGTGTCATGGAAAGTATCAGCAATATATGTGAATGTCAGGCCTCTATGAAGTAGAAGACCAAAACCAGAAATATCTTACCCAGGACCTGAGAAATTCCTCGTCCTTTAGAGGTCATCAAGTCAGGGCCGAGTTTTCAGCTAAAAGCTTTTTGAGAATGACTTTACTGTTGCTGTAATATTTCAAGTCCGCAAACACTTTACTTTCTTGGATTATTTTTAAAAGGTTTAACAAACAAAATGAAAACTAGCACTTACATGTTTTATTATACATAGCTCGGAACCCACCCAGTTTAAATTTGGCTTGTTGTTAGGTTAACTGCTGTATGAGAGCAAAACACTGACTCATGCCTCGAGTCAAGGGTTGGGTTTGAGCAGTTTATAAGTCAGTATTAAGTCTCAAATACAAATAAACGATATCCATCTATATAAATATATGCCTACGATAGACTGGCAACCTGTCCAGGCTGTACCCCGCCTCTCGCCCATTGACAGCTGGAGATAGGCACCAGCACCCCTCACGACCCCAGACGGGTTAGGAAATGGATGGATGGATAAATATCAAACCAGGAACCTTGAGGCTGCAAGGTTCCTGGTTTGACTCTCACGGACTGCCAGTCTGGGTCCCTAACAAAGACCCTTTGCCCAGAAATGCTCCCCCCGCACAGTGGCAGCCCACTGCTCCCAAAGGGATGGGTTAAATGCATGGGACAGATTTCATTACAATTTATGTTGCAATGGCAATAAAGATGACTATTATCAACTAAACCATAACTTTTGAAAATACTGTACATACAACATGGAAGTTACAATGTGAAATATATATATATATATATATATATATATATATATATATATATATATATATATACCAACAACAACATTCTTGTGTCTTTATTAGATTTGTCCACTGAAAAGCGAGCCACCGTGGGTCATGGTGACAAAAAAAAAACCTCATTATTTGTCATCACTGTCTGAGAGATTGGGCTAAATTAGAGAGGTAGGACTCCTGAAACGTATCATTTGTGACATGTTTGAATTCAGTACCTTAGCCGTTTTTTATACGGCCTTCATTGAGCTTCTTTATTGATTCAGGGAACATTCAGGCCACCATTTGGGAGATGACCCTCAGCAGAACTGATGGTAGGCAGTGAGAGAGAGGCAGAAAGAGGACGCAATCATCACTAAAACCATAATTTATTTACAGAAACATACTGAGATCACTTTCAAAATGAACAATGCAGTCCATTCAGTTTTGACGTGACCTATCTGTTTGGCAAATTGGTTATAAATCTAAAAAAAAAAAAAAAAAAAAAACAGGTCTTGCCTTTAAAATAGGATTAGTCATGTTGTTGTTCAGATACCCATCAATGAAAGAAAAGACCGCTCCTCCAATGTTGCTCATCTTGATTAAGGATCTTCTCTTGGTCATGGGTTTAATCGTGCTTGGGGAGCCAGAACTGCTAAAAAAAGTTGATGGTGTGTAATACACCGCATGCAACCTGATAATCAAGTCATCAGGCGTCCAGTTTTTGTCTTTTGTCTATATACGCTAAACTACTTCAGCAAGGTTAAAAGTGATAATCAGCAAGCTGCCAACAACAACAACATCGAAATAAAGTCCGCAGCCTGTTTTTAAGAGGGAAATCGCATCTTGACATCGCCTGCCTGTTGTTACTTCAATAAAAGAGTCGCAGCAGACTGCGACTGAGCCCCTGTGATTTGTTGGTATTTCCATTTCAGTCAGAGGATTAGGAAACCCAAGCAAGAAGACAAAAAAAAAAAAAAAAATAGTTCCTAACTGTGCAGGACACAAGCTATGTACACATTTACAGTTATATACAAATCTCCAAGCTAAAGAAAAAGACGTGTTTTTCCAAGTCTTGAAGGAGCAGAAGTTGTAGGCTGAAGAGACGACAACCGGACATCTCCCTGTGAAAGATGGAGATCCTTCGGGTGCTGGTCGGCCGAAGCACAGCGCTGGAAGCGATCGTTTCAGCCAATTGACTCTGAAAATCAGTGCGTCGCTGCAGAAGAAACGTGCGGTATCAAATAAACACGGAGTGCATTCGGCCATGCGTGTTACAGTAACAGACTGCCTTCACCGATGTAACGTAGAGAGGGATGGCTTTGCTGAAACCGAGGAGCCATTTAGGATAAAACGCTTAAAGCAATGTACACAAAAACAAACAGTAACAGTGAGTTGCTTTAGAAAAGGGGGAAAAACACAAGTTGAGAAGAGCTATGAGGTTCTCAATGAATGATAACTTAATGTTAACCTTTGATAAAAATTAAGGTTTGAAGTATCATGGTCTTAAAATGAAGACTTAAAACGAAATGCCAATAATTGATGTAACTGCTTGCCAATCAGCCTGAACTTAATAAACGTTGTGGACGGTCTTTTTTGGTGAGCCAAGCAGCTTTGTTCTGTACGCACAAGCAAAATTAGCCTTACTACAGCCAGATGACCTAGTGCAGCCCAACATCCCCCCCACACACTAACGTCGTAGGCTACAGCCTTTTCTCCAGCCTCATATTAAAAGGAGTAAACCACAGACGCAAAATGATGGCACATGTCAGCAGTATGTTTTTTTTCTTCTTCCAGGCAACCAGCCCGTGCCTAGCAAAGAAAAACGACGTCCATGGCGAGGGGATGCTTTCTGATCTGCCCTTCCGGGTAGTTTACACCAGATGACTAATTATAACGTAGTTTACTTCTGTCAGAGCTTGTTAGATGATTTATAAATCAAATATCACATAAACAGTCCAGGTTCCCACTCAGCATCCTATGTGGAAAACGACGCTGCCACAAAAGCAAAAGTCACAGCTTTGCTCACCTGTTCTGCCTGAGCCGAGCGCGGCAATTAAATCCTAATAAAACTCACAGTAACGGGAGTTAATGTCCTGATATATATGCAGCTGCGACAAGCGGAGCCTCTAAAGGGGGTCTGGCATAACTGAGCTTAAAACTCTGTGGCTCCAGATAGTGTGAGACCTGGGCAAAATGTTTTCATTATCTTTAAAGCGCACAGAATTTGGTAGGAACACATCCGGTAGAAGAAGCAGAGCCGCAACGCACTCAGTACCGCAGTGCATGATATCTCTTAATGTTCGGTTGTTTATCTTCAGATCAGCACACCTGACGCCTGCTATGTACCCATGACACACCTCGTATTTTAAGCACCTTTGCTTTAAAAACAACTGATGTGCCAACAATCCATTGAAGGTCATTTCCTGCACGCCTCCTTTTCGCGTACAGAAGTCTGGATGTATGGATGAAGTGCTGTGATCAGACTAGAAATGCAGAAATGCATTGCGTGAGAAAAACACTGTCGCCGGTTCCAGATGGCCTTCTTTTCCTCGGGTGTGTTGCTCTCCCGGCCACGCGAACGTCTTTGGTCTGAGAAAGAACGCGACTTCCCAGACCACGAACGTCAGCCTCTGATCGCGTGGCTAGTTTGCCCTTTTCTGTCGATCCAGGAATTTCTGCCTTCTGTCCGGAGGGAGCTCTTCCAGTCCGATACCATGATTGACGCCGCTGTAAGAGAGGGGATAAAAAGCAGCTTTTATGTGTCACATCAATGAGAAGAATAGAGGATTAAACAGGATATTCACAGCAGGGGCAAACATTTTTGAATTCTCTATTTGATACAGCTTGTTTAGTGAGCCAACGAGTTCAATCAACAGCCCCTACACCGCGGTCAAGAGAGTTAGAAATTAGGGCTTATTTTCTGTAAAATAAAAATGCCTCTTTGTTTCATAGGTTAGATTAGTGCTAAAGTAGGCAACACATGACCAGTGGATGTAAAACTGGCATGAAAAAGGCATGCTGGCTTTTCAAAACAAAGCTAAAAGGAACCGTAATAAATGCCTTGATGGTTTTGTTAATTACATTCTGGCAAAGTAGGTTTAACATCACTAATGCGGCTAAACCAGTCCAGCATAAGGGATTTTATTGTTTGTTAACTTACAGACAGTTTTCAAAATAAAAGCCCACGTATTTTCCAGGGGAGTGAAGCCTACGGTTAATCAGTAAAGGTGGCAATTATAAGGCTACATCTTTATATATGTGTTCAAATTCTTTTTAGTCTCATTAATAAAACAAAGCCTTTATCCCATCAGGCTCAAATATATTAGTTTAATCAGTCTCAAGGTTAAATTGTCTTTGTCGACAATTCTGTGTACGTTGCATACACAGGTATGGCATACACAGATAGAAAAATAAATTATATTCACATATTCTATTTATTTTAGGACTTAGATTTTCAACACTTGAGTCAAAATTAGATGATTATATTGGAAGTAGATTCAACAATTAACCTAACACTGATCACATATATTCGAAATGATTAATTATATAAAGGAACAACAAAAAACAAAACTACTAATTGAGGAAAAATTCAGAAGATACTCAGAATAGATGTTCAGACTATCATTAGCTGATGAAAGACCAAACTGTATTATAGATTCTCCCTCTGGAATGTAAACAAAAGTATTTCTGGGTATAATTTAACGTTTCAGATACTTAAGCTCACTATAAAGGAAATATATGAAATGGAATGGAGGAATGAGGTAGATTAGGTACATAAGTTTCATCCCTACTGCAGGGGCATGAAGGCAAAACAGGGTTACTGGAATTTCATAGATTATTGAACAAAATTAGTTACGCAACCGAGTCTTAAAACAATGTGATCAGCCTTGTGTTTAATTCCAAATGGGCTGTTTTCTTGGTTCCAGTCCTTTCCACATGCCTCTCCAAGTCATCATTAGCAGCATATCAGTAGGTTTCCCTTTTTGATGCAATCAGGCAGCTTTCATTATAAAGTTTACTGAGTTCTAAGCTAGAAGTATAAGGTAATTTACTTAAAAAAAATATTTTGGAAATGAAAATAAACTATTCATTATCATAGTTGAAATGTTGTAAACATGGCATGCTCAGAGGCTCCCAGGTATACTTTCTGTGGAATAAAAGATGGTTTTAACGCAATATAATATCATAATGAAGGCGTTTTTCAGCAGCCTTGGTCAGGAGAGTAAAACGAGTGCAAAACCCAACACCAGTGTATGCATATGTTTGCAAAAAGACAGGCTTCTGAGGCTCCATATTGCTACACTGTTATTGTTTAGACTATTGGAAACTACTCAGTCGACTTTTGTTATCACTTAAGTCAGTAATACAAATAAACAGTGTCATCCTTTTAAAATAGAGATTATTCTAGATTATCTTTAGTCTATCTTCTCAGAATAGATTTTTATTCTCAGAATAGATTTTTGCATATTGACATGAAAAACATGATCTTGTTGGCCTTTCCAATTAAAGCTTACGTATTGGTTTTGAAATAGAAATTTTCCTTGTTATGGTTCAGTCATCATATTGACAGGTTAAAAATGCCTAATGGACTGTGAACACAGTTTTTTCAATGTATTTTTATAATAATAATAATAATAATAATAATAATAATAATAATAATAATAATAATAATAATAATATTATAGTTTTCCTCACACAGTATTTTCTAAACAGTTATATTGCTAATTATTTTTTATACACTCTGACAAGCCGCTGCAACGATTAAATAGGAATTTAATTGTAAATAATGACTTAGCATTCAGTTTCATATAACCGATGCATATCGAAACACTGTCCGGTGACAGACACCAATTATCTTTGGGCTCCCAGTCGTAGGGGGGGGGGGGGGGGGCTAAGCAGCTACACAGCCTTCTACACTTCAGGCTAGAACGGTTCACAGTTGAAATGAGACAAATAACTTTTAGGAATATTTGGGGGAGCAAACTAAATATTTTCTTACTCTTTGGTGTCCAAGGGAACTGGCAGAGGCTTGGTAAAACCTTCCTTCCCCACCAGCCAGTAGGTAGTCTCAATACCCTTCCCCTGCAATCAGGTCATAGTTTGCATTCATTTCTGCTAGCGTCACAGTTCTGTCTTGCATTTCTACTATTAATAAATTATTAGGGTTCACTTTTTAAGTGTACGCACCTTTAACTCTGTCAAACCTCTGACCTGAATCTTGTATCCCATCTTCAAGTTGTTCAGGATCTCAACTGTTGATTGGTTGACATGGATTCTGTAAGCTGTGTATGTTGAAAAACAGAATTTCAGTGTGCAGAAATAGCTTCGTAACAGATACACATCTAAGACCCAGTTTTCAAATTGTGGCACAAGGAACACTTATGGCACTGAGGAGAAACTATTTCTGAGCTAAATGTGTATCGAATTATCTGTAATGTAGAGCCAGTAATTCAAACCAGTCAAAAACTAAATAAATAAGAAAGTGAGCCATTCATGTGCACTGCTCTTAGCAGATGCCAATCAAATCGGAAGTACCGTACATTGCAGCATAGTTAGGGATAACTCCACTAGAAGCTGAAGATGGACGATGGTGATCTGATAAGAAAGTGCTGCTGGCTGGTTGGTGGCGGCTCATATTCACATACAGGGGTTGTTCATGTATTTAAATGTAAAAGATTTAATAGAAATGTGAATAAACTGCTCATTACTGCCATTACCATAATGTTTAAACCTATGGCAGCCATATTGGATTCTCAGGCTGGGCTTGGTGATAAATCTCCATCTTTTCTTAGTGTAATTCTGATTTAACAGAATTCCCTGTATTTTTTCTGACTTGTAACTTGCATTTCTTCTTGTTCTTCAAGTATTCTTCTTTGTGTGAAAACACGCATGGTCTGATAGTATGAAGGTGCATGGGAGCCTTTTGATAGACCCTTTATTGAGGTGGTATTTGTTGTAGGAAGTTGGAGAATCCATTATCTAAGGTTTCTACTCAGTGTGTTTCTAATATTGAACAGAACAGCAGTCTGGTCGTTGTTTGTTCTGCTTCCACTTGGGGGCAGTAGACTATTGCTGGGCATCTTCTGCCAGTGAAACTACACATCTGTCCACTCATAAACGTCAAGAATTTGATTTTACTTTGTGTAAAAGAAAACAACCTGTTCAATTCAGCAAAGGCTTCATCAAATAAACAGTAGCTCCCTGGGAAGAACTTAAAAGACTTCATGCAAGCATAGGGCATGAGCTTTTTGATGGTAAATCTTCAACTTTGTACCTAAATTTGAATATATGCGGCGTATGGTGAACAGAAATGCGGCAATTATTGACATCTATCCTGAAACTTCAACTTGGCCTTTAATTCTGCTGATAGTGTTAAAGGATTAGTGAGCACCTCTCTCTTAAAGCCCTGTTTAACCTGAAGCAACATGTACTCAGACTGCCGTACACCTGTCCTCAAGCCCAGAAGGCTCTTCGAAGAGGATATTCAAAATGTAACTGAAGGAATTTTGTATATATATTAAAAAAGAAAAAAAACTCACGCAACCCCGTGGACTCCATTCGAGATGTGGTGTTGACCGTGTCTCCGAACAGGCAGTACCGAGGCATCGTCAGGCCGACCACTCCTGCTACGACCGGACCTGTGATTGAAGCATATGATGACAAACATGAATGCACACAGAAGGCTAAGAAGACCATCTTTTCTGGTCAGGAATATAACAATCAGGAAATGTGTGATATTTTTATAATATGTGTGATATCCACTGGATTATCAAGTTTCTCTAACCTTAGCTCTCTGATGCACCAAAGTTCTTGAGGTGTTTAAACATGAGTTTTTTCAAATTAAATAAATTACAGATGGCATTCTAACTGGGAGAGCATCATTAAAATACATTGGGCCGAGTCATAAGTCCAGCCTGTGCAGCGTCTTAATTGGATGACAGCACTCTAAGTGGATAGCGTTTCACTGTTCCAGGAACACGTTTCAGACGAGGATAAAAGAGGTAAAAATATCTCCTTGACTTAGCAGCTTGGGGACTCGGATTCTTCTCTAACTCTTATTCACTATGAAATGGCGTTTCCGTTTGTTTTACCCAACATTACGCAGTCCCAACAGATTTAACTCCTGACCTACTGCGCTTTTCAAGTCAGAAGTGCTTCTCGGTACTTCGTACATCTGTACAAAGTTTTTATGAAAATCACAAAATAATTAAAAAACACATCACATAGGGCAGTTTTGATGATCTTGAAGATCAAAATTATATTATCCCCCATGACTTTGTGTATCTTGAACTCTTTTAGGGAAACATTTTTGCAGTTTAAGCCGTGGGCTTTTTGAAGGACCTTCCAAGGGTTTGGTCCAGTTCTTCGTTGTCCTCAGTTAAGCTTTTTGTCAAGATAATTACACTTTGGCTACTTTGTTTCTCTATATTTTCAAATGTTTCCTGGTGTTATAAAACCAGAAGAAGAGATACACAGGGATAGGATGATTTTTCAACTAATTCTGTTCGTATCTAATTTTGTTTGCTGGGGAAATGTTTGAAACCCAATCCACTGCTTAGATGCTCTGTTATAACGAAATATGAAGTAGTGAGTGCCCTCTTCACACTAAATATGATCAAATTATTCCAAGGAATTATCCAGATACAATTTCAAGGCATATCATTGTAATGTTGGGGTTTAATCACTGGACAGAAGGGAGGAGCATGACAGTCACCGGAGTGCAGGCCAATACGAATGCGGATTTTCAGGTCAGGCATGTGTCTAGTCTTGAAGCTCCCAATCAGGCTCAGAATATCAAGGGACATGTTGGCCATCTCAGCTGCATGACGACTGCCGTTCCTGGTGGGAACTCCAGAGGCTACCATGTAAGCATCGCCAATGGTTTCCACCTAAACGTCACAAGAATGAATAGGTTACAAATGCAGCAGCCAACAGGTTGTCTCAATTTGCAATCACAGAGTTTCACTGAGCTGAAAGTGGGTCTGAGATACCTAAAACCCAACACGGATATGTTTTGATCAAAAATCACTATTGAAATCACTGATGTTTCTCAACAATGCTTACATGTTTTGGAAAGACACATATTGTCTTTCTGATTTGTCTCAAAATTTAAATTAAAATACAAATGTGACTATTTATACAGCCCATATTATGTCTGATTAAGGAGCAAATGAAATATTGTGTTACATTAAAAGCAATATTAATGGTAGTAACTCAGTATCTTTTTGCTCAGTACTGGCCCCATTTGAATAAAAAATACAAACACAAACTGGAAAAGGAAGTATAGTAAGTTTAAAAACGACAAAGCCTACTTTAAATCTCTTTTTTAAGATAAAATTGAGACTTAAGTTCCTTTACTCCACAGCCTATAGATAATGTCCATATTCTTAGGTTATACACAGGATAATGGGGCTACCAAAGGTTTTTAAACCCACTGTGTATCATGAAACACGAAAGGGTGAGTTAAAATATTATCTAGAAATCAAATAAAATTTCTAAACAATGGCCAACAATATTATTATTTATGGTAATTTATTAAAGAGGTAATATCGGTTTGAAAAAATGAATAAAAGAAATATAAATTTTTTGTGGCTGTTTATGTTAAATTAGGTTTCACAATAAGGATCTTTAGGATCTACTCATAAATGGCCATGTATAATAATTTCACAAAACAAATAATAAACAACAATTAGGCAAAATAAATCTTTTTCAGATGTAGGGGTTGTCATTTGATTCACTGTTTCACACAATGTAAAATTGCTGCCTCTTCAAAAACATGAAACATTTGCAGATTAAATTTGTTTAAATTTACTATGAAGTGAAAAAAGGATTACTTAAAGAATTTAATCCAGAATAATGCCCTTTTTAAATGCTCCAAACATCTTATAAACACCAACCTTGTACACGTCGTGCAGCGGAATGATGGCATCAAAGAGTGTATAGAGATCGTTGAGCAGGTCCACCACCTCGATGGGCTCGCTGAGAGCTGAGATGGTGGTAAAACCCACAATGTCACTGAAGTACAGCGTGACCTCACTGAAATGCTCCGGCTCCACGGGCTTGCCTAGCTTCAGCGACTGGGCCACAGACCTGAAAGAGGAACATGACGAGTGAAAGACAAGCGTGCGGTGCTGAACCAGACACAGCTTGGGACTCAAACAAACAATAAAGCAGTGTCTTCAAGACCTCAACAAATGTCATGGTGTTAAGATTTTCAGCCAAAAGGTCGTAGAACTCGGACAATTTGCAATCTGGAGCCTGACACAACGATTTGTGACATTAAAGGAACATTTTAAAAGCTGTTTTTCCTATGAAGGTTTTAAATGAGCAAACTACCCCCTCCTCCTCTAAATGTACATAAAAGCTGAGTGGTTTGTTCAACACAGCACTAGCCTGTTAAATCAAAAGTTGGTTAGTTTTAATCAAACACTGTGACAAAAATTATGACCAAGTTTGCTAGGACCAGAAGTAGCTTCAACGACCACCATGTAGCTAAACAACAACCTGATTAGACTTCAATAAGCCTCTTCCACGAGATGAAATAAGAAAAATGTGCTTTATGATAATGTTATTCATTCTGCAGTTTTCATTGGTGGCTTTTCTTCACACAATATAATGGGTTTGTTCACATAAGATAACATTAACATTTTAGCAGCTCATTAGTTAGCCCAAGCTAGTGTTAGCTATGTTTAACAGTCAGATTTTGACCAAAGAATTAGTCACAAATTAAAACACAGACAAGCTATGTGGTGGTATTTATTCATGTTGATTTATTTCATTATTTTTCAGCAGTGTAAACGAAACAATTAATTAAATTTTGCAGATTTGACGGAAGTTACACGAAGAACAGGAGTTACAATGTATATTTTGTTATCCGAATTTAAATCTTTGTCAACAAAAGTCTTTTCAGACTATATGAAACTGTCCTCTTTATTTTGTATTCTAATCATTAAAATTTAATTTAAAATAAAATTTATTAATTTTGAACTTAACATTACTTGTTTATTAATCTATGTTGTTGGATATTCTTGTCTCAGTTTTTGGTTGACTTTGATGTTAGGACAGAAGTCAGCTCAACAAATTTTTTGGGATGAAAATCTAACCCACAGTAAATATTCTACCTTAGCCATGGTGCACTCATATAAGTTACATATATAACACCGATATGAACAGATATTTATTGTACGACTTGTAGGATCTGAATGAAAACGTTCTTTGTAGAAAAAAGTACCAAGCATGACGTGGATACAAACAAGGCATAACCAAATCTTTTCTCTCAAATAAAAATAGTGTTGCACAGCAAACTGGTACATCAGCTGCTTTAGTGATGCAGCTTTTGACTTTCAACCACAATGACTAGAATAACAGAATATAATGATCCTTTATGGTCCCAAACTGGGGGAAGTCAGGTTTATCAGCAGCTAATAAGGGGAAAAAGGTCCACAAAGAAGACAAAAGTGTGGACAGTTCTTAAGAATGGCATACTGAGATTGAAGGCAAAACAGCAAAAATGGGAAAAACAACAACAACAAACTAATCTGTAATTAACAGCTGGGATGTAAAAAGCAATTATTGAGCTTGTTAGGAGCACTGATGGTTATAAAGTTTAACAGCTGCTGGGAGGAAACGCTCCATTGTGCACCTAGGGTTCAGCACTCTTCAACTAAGAAGTTCCCCAGTTCTGCAACAGCTTAGCAGGCTAAGTAGCATCATTTATTTTTTGTCACTTCTTAATAAAAATGTCCCCCGCTTTGCATGGTTCTTGAGGCTGTTGCTATTTGTCAACATCAAAAACCTCCAGCTAAAGAACACACCACCACATCTTCACCATGTTTCCATGTGCTGGACACTTACTTGGGCAACATCTGAGACACCAACTGATCCGTCTTCTGTCTTTCCAGCTCGAGCTCTTCTGTCCTCTCTCTGATGAGGTCCTCCAAGTTAGAGGAGTATTGCTCCAACATCCGCAACATCGAGTCTATAATATTAGTCTTCTTTCCTTTTGAGATGCCTTTGAACTGCAAAGGGGTGTTTCTCGGTAAGTTCAAGTTTACTGTGGAATCTCACGTGACCGTATTTCCTGCATTTTTACCTGTTTGAAAACATCCTCAAAGGTTGGCCTCTTCTCTGGATCTTCACTCCAGGCTTGTTTCATTAACTGAATTACATCTAAAGGAGCCTCTTCCACTGATATAATGGGCCGACAAAGAGGCGGAGGGTCTTTGACCTTGTTGATAATCTCTGTCAACATATATACACATACACACACACACAAAACATCAGCAAAATGTGGGGCACACACAACTGAAGAAATGAAAGGAGAACATTTTGTTTGGCTAACTGCAAATGATTTTGCCTTGTATAAGGAGCACTTTAGAAAGATCTTTATTGTTTTTGTGCACGGTCGTCTCGTCAGTGGTATCTGATCACTCACCTTTGGGAGGCATGTCCAGCATGCAGAAAGGTGAAGAGCGAGAGACGATCTCCTGTACAACGATGGCGAAACTATAAACGTCCCCAAAGAAAGTGCCCTTCCTCCTCTGACTTGGGTTTCGCAGCAGCTCTGGAGCCGTCCAAAGCAAGTCTTTTGATTGAAAAGAAGACACAACCATGACTAAAACAAATACTATGCATAAACAAAGAAAGAGTGTCAATTTAAATCTGCAGGTGTTCTCACCCTCAGGTTTCTCTTCATCGGTTTCTATGCTTTGTGCCATCAAAATTTCGTTAAACCCATAATCTGTAACCTTCAGCACAAAGCGTCCATCCACCACACAGTTACGAGATTTGAGACGTCCATGGATGATGTTGCGGTGATGCAGGTACTTCATTCCCTGATGGAGGAAAAAAAAGTAATAAGAAAACATGCTCGTGTGTGAAATAAAACAAATAAGTCTTTCTTACCCTGATCAGATCCATTAACAAGGAAGACTTGAACATCCAGTCAAGACGCACATCCTCATTGCCCAGCAAATCCTCCAGACTTCCCCTGCTGCAGTGCTCCGTCACAATGCCAAAGATGCCAGAGTCAAAGAACAGACCCAGGAACAGATTTAGGTTCTCGTGCCTCATGTCCCTTAGCTGAAAGGGAAAATAAATGGCAGCACTGTAGCTGTGTTTGCAAAAATCACTTTGCTTTGTGCCTTTGCAACCTAAAAAGCAATCTGTGCTGTTGTTAAATTATTAGAATGATCAAAGACAGTCTCACCACAATGAAAACTAGCACTCACAAGTACAACAAGTTTATAGTGGTAACATAATAAAATTCATTTTTACTAAGTCTAAATGTCCAGATTCCAAGTTGGAAAATAAACAGGAGGGTCCCCTGAAGTTGTGGAAAAGTGAAGAATTTCTCCGTCATTTAAAAACTGTGATATCTGCAATAATAAACTGCTCCTTTTTTGCACTTCTGGTTTGTATTTTATTAAAACTTTTGGACGCGTACAATCTTTAAATCCATTGCTTGCTCCATAAGCACAAAGGACTTTGTTCTTTTACTCGAGGAAACAAGAGTAAGGGTATTTCTGGCCAATACATTTTCATACTGAACAAGAACTCAAGTAGCGCTCCTGTGAAGTCTTCATAGGTTCTCAGGAACCATATAAGTGAAAGGTTCTGCCCAAAATGTGTCAATAAACCACAAGACCTCCAAAACCAAGGCTGTAAGAACAGAAATTTGTCATTTTGTTCTTGCCCCCCTGAGAAAAAAAAAACATATTTATCTTTTCTTGTAGAGTATGTACATGTTTTTAGTTAGTGAACCCTTTGTGTTGAAATGCATTGAAGGAACATATATTCACTTCTTTTAGTTATCATTGTGAATAGTGCAGAGACTCTAGCACTTGTTGATGGTTGACTGTTATCTGCTTCCAATTATAACCTGAGTTCTTTGGGATATTCTGCTCTGCACCTTCCTTTTGAGTGTTTTCTGTTATAAGCATAGATTAACATGGCTAGATTGATGGGCACTTCATTAGTTCTAAATCAAAATTAGTAACCCAAGTATACCAAGAGGTAGTTGTACCACAGTTTGAGAACATTGAACATTAGAGATCTTTAGTTTCTGGGTAAAAAGAAATTAATTTGTTCATTGGCCTAAAATGCTATGGCTAACATTAGCATTTTGGGCTACGAAGAACTAAGCACTCCATCAACATCAGCTCCTGTGCTATCTTTTATCTGAACAAAAACAAAAGTCTCTTACAGATTCACTTACCTTCACAAAGACCACTTCCGTGCTTCCACTTACACTAGAAACCGCTCCTGTGGGACATTTCTTTAACCAAACCCAGTCACCCTGTGAAACAAGCAAAGCAACACAGTTTTTTGTCAAGTCAAAGGCTCCAGAACTTGAAGCTAGAACCACAAACTCATCACATTCGGCTTAATGTGAATTTTCCTACCTCAAAGACAGCAACGTTTGAACTGTCCGGAGTGGAGGCTAGGTAGCTACGACCAGACACCGAGTGGTGAGGTGTCTTCATGTCCCCTAGGCTCTTCATAATACTTTCATCATTTAGCTTCTGCTCACACACACACACACACAGGTTAAAGACGTCACGTCAGAGCAGATCACTTGCAAGTATACAGACGTGTCCGTATCGATACCGTTAGACTGACCCGTTTGCTGACTTGAGTATTGATAAAGACCAGATCATCGAGAGTCAGGATCACCTTGGATGAGCCCCCATTTCCGTCACCCCCAAAGCTGAACCCAACCCTGCCTTGTTTCCTGTGCACAAAGACATCATAATGGATTGAGGAAACACAAAAACTAAGCGAGCTGAGGTAATGTAAAATTCCAAATCTGATAATACATACTTCAAATGAATAAAGATGTTTACTACAGCTCCCACCAAAGAAATGAACAACAGGAATAGAAAGAAGAATGTGACTACATCCATTCCTTTGGGAACAGAAAAAGAAAAAAGTTTGTGCATGTTACCACATGTACTACATCAGTGTATAGATTTAGTGTGGAAATACTGTTTGTCTGCTAACCCACTGACCTCCAGTGCAAGCAAAGTAGGGGCTAAACCAACAACTTGAATCTGTGAAGGGAGTGCTGCCTGCGAAGTGGACAGAGCGACCGAGATATTTCAAACCCCCGGTCTTGCCGTCTGTGTGACTAGCGTGAAGAAAATGAGTGGAGTAGAGAGTGGTGCCCATGCCGCTGTAGTCCAGCACTACGTAGCCAGCCTGCATCCCTTCACCCTTTTTCCCAGCCTGCAAACGTTGATTGAACCCTTCGAAGTCGAAGCCTCCCTCACTGTCTCCCAGGATGGCACCTGTTACCCAGCTGCCTCCACTGGCACGGGCTTGCTCCGCAGCCATAGCTATGTAGTACATCATGTTGTAAATGGTGCCAAAGAACGGAGAAACCTAAAAAAAAAGGGCAGTCAAACAATGTTTTGTAAAAATCTTTGTTAAGAATTTGTTTCTCACTTTCAGTAACAAGATTCGTCAACGAGTCTTACCTGCTCTGGTGGAGTACTGCTGCGTATTTCATAAGTGCTCTGAGCATCTCTGAAGGCCTCATAGAAATTGCGTTCACCAGACTCCATGGTGATGGTGAGAACCCCATCGTAGGCTTTTCGGAGCTTGGTATCATTTCCTAGCATGTAGTAGTTTGTGTCTTTGTACGGTAAGGAATACAGGAGAGTGTCGTAGGTGAGAAAAACATAGCCGCGGTCTATCATACGCATAGCTAAGGCTGTCGTCAGGAGTTGGTGCTGGGCTTGGCCACCAATCAGGACAGAGGGCATGCACATGATGATCACTGCGAAAAGAACAACATTTGAAACAAACACATTTGTGCCATTTGCATGTGCTTAAATTTCTGCTTTCTGAATAAAGTCCGCCTTACCTCTAACTCGATCTGCCGACCTCACTTTGGTTAGAGCTCTCCGAGGTCCGTCCTTATCGCTCTCCATTGTGACCACGGGGTTGACGGGCAGACCAAGGGCTCTGAGTGAAGTGGCTAACTCCTGTCCTGTGGCTTCCCAAATATCTGTTTCCTCTGAGATGATGGCCACGTGAGCCCATCGAAAATACCTTAACACGGTAAAAATAACATGGGCGGACAGTGGCAGAGGCCTTAGGAAGGTAGGGTACTTGTCTTGTGCGTTCATGTTGGGTTTGAGACAACCCCAAGATAGAATCCCAAGGTCCCATTCTTTTGCGTACAAAGCAGCTGAGGAGCAGTAGCCTGGGTTAGCAGGGCCCAAGAAAGCAGCCCCGTAACTTTCGACATCAGCGAAGCGAACAAGGGCACGAGTTGACTTGCAGTCCTCGTTAATCAGCGTGTAGTCATACCAGTAGCCTTTGTTGAGGTAGGGGTTCTTGTTTATACGGCTGGTGGCAAGGCGGGCTGCCAAGTCAGGGAGAGCCTTAGAGTACAAGATGTCACATGTCCAGGGTCCGACCAGGGCCACCTTGAAAGTGGTTGCCCATGCTTGACAGGGGAATAATGAGATCACAAGTAACAGGGGAAGAAACCAGTTCCCCCTCGATCTTCTGGTGGGCTGCACTGGGGATGATGGCAACTGTGGTGTTGATGACAAGGATTTCAATGACAATGAAAAGGATGCTGATGATAATTCAAACTTTCTACACCCAGCAAAACTATTTGTAATCACCGTCCATATATGCCTCCGTCTCATCACTTTAACTGAGTGATGCCGCCATCGTGGGTGGTAGGCAAGGTTGTGCAGACATCGGGGGTCTCCCTGATTTGTCATTGTCACATGCAGCTTTTATGACGCCTCAGACACAGAGGGTGAACTGAGAGTTTATAATCCTGAGCGTGTGAGTGTCTTTTGTTCTGGGATTGCGTCCCCTGGCACTCTGCAGGCCTCTAGTCCAAAGGTAGACATGCGACAAAAAGACCCCAAGCCATCACTGCCTCCAGGAGACAAGAATGAAAACATATTAGCAAACTGGAGACAAAACACTGAATAATATCTGTGTTGAAAATGAGGCAGAGATGATTTTTAACCATCCTTTGACACAATGTCTTTATGAATCTTGTCAGCATCCATATGGCCGCCTCACTGAGGGCGTAGTGCTGGTGCTGTCACCTTGGAGAATTACTAGCATGTGTGTACCAAGCTCATTAGCTCTGCCAGAGCCTTGGACTTTAAATCAAATGCCAGGTAACCAGGAGCTAAATCTGGATCCTGTTCTCTCACCGTTGGGTTTTTTTTTCTACATGGTGTCTCCTTTTGCCAGTGATTTTGTTTTTTTTTAAGCTTTTTCGGTCATCTTCAAGTATCATCCAGTCACAGCTGTCTCACTTACAACCAAATGTGATACTAACTGACTAACTAAGTGAAATACCTCTAGTTTAAAGGTTTGCTTTTCTAAATATAGTGTGATGGACCTTGAACTGGACTTAAAACATATTAAAATGAAAGTCTTGCCCTTTCAATTTTGGAGTTAAGCAGAAATAGCTGAAAAAAAATACTTTACTGGTTTTCTAATTGACCTTTACATAGAACTACTAGAAGTAGTTCCAGTTATACCATATCTGTTGATGCAGTGTATAATTCACAGCTAGAAACTCTGAATTTATGACATTTTATCAAAAATATGTAGCTCTCAAAGAACATAGAAGATGTATTTATACTGACACTGACGTTTTAGTTGTTTGAATTGTATGTACTAGCTTTGCAAGAAGGTGCTGCTGAGATTCAAAGCCATCAAATCAAATTAATGTTTAGAGTTTTAAGTAAATAACTTCCTTATAGACAGTATTTTATTTAATGACAAAGGTAAAAGGGATAATATTAACCATAGGTTCAAACATCCTTGCCTCTGGCAGAAAAGCTGTCCTGCCGACAGGCCTGAGCGATGCTACAGGACAGAGGCAGTTGTTCACGTTTACGTGAGACACGACCAGTTTAAACAAAATGCTTTGAATATGAAGGAGATCTTACCTGGAGTAGTTTCCCACACGGGAGCCATGTCAGGGTTTGAGCCTTTCGTTAAATAGCACCATCTAAATTCCAAGTGGATTAAGAGTACTCAGGATGAGCACTTATCTTTTGTCTTGCATTGTGAAAAATGTCATTGTGAATCCTCAATTCATGTGAGATACAAAACAAAACAAATAGAAAAAAAGAAAAAAAAAGACTGGGACGTTTATCTCATCTTTTATCCTGTCAGAGCTGTCAGAAACAAGTTGAATATAAAAAAAAAATTTCAAATTTCCAGGGTGTCGGTCTTCTTGCTTTGGTTGTGGTCCCTGTTTTGGACTGGGACCCACCCCAAACCACAGGTACATGAGAAGACGTGCAACTTGGTTCCAGAGATTGCGCTGGTAAAAATAGATTGCCGCAATGAGCTGAGATCTTGGGAAAGGAAAAAGTGGGAAGGGCTGACAAGCTTTGACTTCTCAACCTTCTTTAGCTTTTAATCCACACTAGTGCGGAAGGCATGTGTGTGTGTGTGTGTGTGTGTGTGTGTGTGTGTGTGTGTGTGTGTGTGTGTGTGTGTGTGTGTGTGTGTGTGTGTGTGTGTGTGGGGTGGGATCACAAGGAGAAGAGGGTGAAAGTAGAAGCATGCTCGCCGTTTGCTCACGTGCTGTTGGTGCTGATTTATCCAAACTACTTTTGCATGCAAAGAGTTTAAAAACTTAGAGATAACTGGAAACTTAAATCCTGTTTAAACAGTTTACTTCCTTCACAAGTGTTCATGAAAAAACTAAAAAAAAAAAAAACAGAAGACTTCACTGATTTTCAGTTCAGACCTGTTACAAATCATAGACAAATGACACAACCCAGAAGTTTTAAGGGATCCTCAGGTCATTTACAACACAACATAAGAGCAAGTTTATGCAACATTTCATAGCAGAGCCAGAAGGTCCTTTTCATCTAGATGTGTAAAACCCATTTAGTTTACGCCGCCATAATTCACTAGTACTATAGTTACAGCCATGGCCAGGTCTCCACTGTGAGCACTGTGTTATCACTATTAAATAAGACTTTAGTTGGATAATTTCCACTGTCAGATGTTTCTGTTCTTGCACTTAGCATGCTCTTCCTAAAGCTAGGTATATACACAAGATGCTATCTAACCAAGGAGCCAGGATTTTTACACATGCATCTAAGTTTTATCTACTTTCAGCAAGCAAAAAAACAGATGATATTTTTCATTAGCACAGCCAACCTGCTGTCGGAAACGTGTTTGATTCAACAAGACGGACACAGTTTCTTGCAAAAACATTCACACCACTTGAACTTTTCCCCCATTTTGTTACACCACAGCCAGAAACTTCAGTTCATTATTCAAGTATGTGATAGATCAACACAAATGAGTGGATCCTTGTAAAGAGGAAAATCCATAGTTTAAACGTATTTAAAACACACATACATCACACTGATACCCCTGAACAAAATGCGGTGCCGTCTACTCCGTACAGTAGTAGTGTTATTAATAAACGTGGCCCACAACAGGTATTGTTGGAGAACATCAGTGTACAAACAACAATGTTGAAGATGCAGGGACACACTTGCAAGTTTAGGGATAAAGTTGTAGCAATATTTAAAAGAAGTTAAAAAGAAACAATTCAAGGTTTTAACATCCAACAGAGTATTGTTCGGTCCATCACTTTAAAACGAAACACATAGCACCACTGTGCATCTACGAAGACGTGACCCCTCCATCTGAACCGACAGGTGAGGAGCGCATTAATCAGAGAAGCAGCCGAGAGGCCGGTGGTAAAGGTGTACAAGACGCAGGGATCCACAGCTCAGGTGGGGGAATCTGTCGACACGGGCCAATAATAATCGTGCACTCCACAAAGCTAACCTTAGAGAGAGTGGCAAGGAGAAAGGCTATGTAAAAAAAAAAAAAAAAGCCTGTTTGAAGCCACGGTGGGGGTGGGGGCGTGGCACCACTCAGATCCCCATCGAAAGAGTGCGAGGGATTAGGCTCGGAAACTGGCGGCGACATGTGACAGCATCTATAATGCCGAACTGGAGGCTGAGGCTGGGTGTGTGGCGCTGCAGCTCAGGAGTGGTGCATCAAATTGTGCAAGTTATTAAGCAAGAATTTCTAAGCCTAATGGCACAGGGTTAAGATGCGGACTAAGAAACAGTTGCTGCGGTGGAGAGGGACGGGCTTGTGAGCTGGAGGAAGGATTAAAATAGCCATGGGCCGCGGTTTTCAGGGAACAAGTACAACTTTGAACCCCTCAGAGTGACTCCCAGTCCTTTTGTGACAGCAACAAGGGAGACGGCAGCATCAGAAAGTTTTATAGAGGGGATTTCTGCTGGGTTAAAGTAATCAGATCCATTTGTCAGAGGAAGACATGAAGGAGATTGGTAAAGAAGGTATTTTATTAAAAAGAAACTCACAAGATGAAAGCTCAATGGCAGCTAAAAGAACCACACAGGGTGGCAACAGGAAACTATTACAACAGGCAACCCAACACTGGACTGAAAGAATCTAGAACTGCATATATTGTGGGAGGGTGGTAGCTAGTGAGATGGAGCAGCTTTGGTGCAGGAGGCTATAGAAGAAACCAAGCAAAGCTGGCTGTGGAGAGTCACTGAATAAAAACAAGGGAAACATTGGGATGAATAATAACCAAAACAGAACCAGAGTAAGCAGAAAAATAACCAGAACACAAAAACACGAGAAGCCTCAGAAATGTATTCTAAAGCAACAAAAGCTAAACCATCAGAATCAGAACCAGACATACTTTACATTTTTATATATGTATTTACAACATTCCACACAAGGTAATATGATATATATACATATATATAAGGTATATATCATATCATATCATATATAAAAACCAGAGTCCAATGGATCATAGGAGTAAATTGTTGTTCACAGGCACTTTCCACCCAAACTGTCTGAGTGTGAGCAATTTTGCAAAAGAAAAAAAAAAGTAAAAAAAAGGGCAAAGATTTCCATCTCTAGGTGTACAAAGCTAGTAGAAACATACCTCTAAAGACGTGTAGCTGTAGAGTAAAAGGTGGATCTAGAAAGACTTGACTGAGGGGGGCATTAACATGACCACTGTCCAGACTCTTATGGGGGGGGAGAGGGGGGCATTCACAACTGTACATTACATTGTGTTGTTCTATTAAATCATTTCTCAATAAAATCCGTTATGTTGTGGTTGTATTAACATAAAAAGTTGATTTGAATACTTTTTTTTCCAGGGTTAGGTTTCCCTCTCATTATAAAAGCCTCTGTGCCGCTGCCAGTTTTTGAAATAATCTTGGATCTGTACGTCAATTGTCACAGAGGCAAAGGAAGTACATAAGCTGGAGCAAAGGGCTGGAAATATCTTGTGCGCTATCTATGGTAAGCTAACGGAAAGTTGCTCCTATGATCTGGAAGCTGCAACCTGAGCCTGAGGGAAAAAGGGAGAACTCGGATCAAAATAATACAGGTTTAAAACAACTAAACGCGGAGAAATATTCCTTAAGAATGCACCCCCGATGACCTCGTTATGGAGGCAGGTTGTGGCATATGCGAGGTGAGTCCTGTTCTCATTTGTCCTGTCTTGCTCATCTATAGGAGACTTGTTGAAGTAATCAGATTAGTCAGGCGAGGCCTGGCTAAACTGATCGGCTGCACGCAAGCCTCTTAGTGACATGGCTGACAGCACTGTTAGAGATCACTCCAAAGCAAGGTCGGTCATACGGCCAGCTCAGCAGAGGCAGCGACACAGCACCACGCTATCAGAAGGCGGTCAGCGACAACGATTCATTGTGTGCTCTTTTAGCATCAGCGCATTACAAGCAAATATGAGCTCGCTTGCAACATTAGCAACAAGACGGTTTTGTACGGTTCTCGCAAAATATACAGTATATTGTCGGCAGTGAAAGTATTTACAGTATATACACCTTAATTAATACTATACTTAAGAGGATCTGTGGGGAAACAAGTCTTTTCCGTGACCAAACTCAATTATTCAGGCGAATTAATCTGGCCGACTCTCGCGATGACATCACTCCCTCCTTCCAGGATCACAGGATCAACGCCGCGTAGAAAAGCTAGGAGCCGTCCCTGAAAAGCCAAGCCAGAGTGTAATTTAGGATGGGTAATCCTGAGCAGCCTATCAGGAGACCATTTAGTCACTGGTTGCAGAGTGCTGAGAGTGCATGTTGCCTCTCAGGGAGGAACCCTAAAAGATCATGGTAGATTTTCACCTCAAAATACCTGGTAGAGAAGGCTTGCACCGTACTGCTTTTTAAAAAAGAGATGTGACATTGTTAAAAACAGAAAGTAGTCACTTGCAAAGGGTGTACATTTGATTTTGGGCTGCAAGAATATAAAGCAAGCGTTGTAAATCATGAACTGATAGATACAGTTTTTCAAATGTGGGCCTTTTTTTTAAATGACTGAACAAAAACATTTGTTTAAAAATGGGAGAGACCTTGTTTAACTCCTTGCTTCATTTAAAAAAAACCTTCTACGGGCTTTACTGGTGGGAGTTTTGCAAAAGCTGCTCTAGTATATCTGCATAGGTTTTTGTGATTAGATAACACCAGTAGCCACTTCAGCTCAGCTTGATTAAGTTGTACTTGCTGTGTGCTGCCACCTTTTGAACAATTACAGCAGGTGCACTGCTATTCTTCCAAGCCAAAGAGCCCAGTGGATTTTCTGATTCATCAGGTTTCGATTATAAATCTATCATAGAACATCACTATAGACATATTTTTTAAAGTGAGTTATTTGAAGAAAGAAATGCACACCGAATATTGGCAGCTTCTCAACCATCCATCCATTTTCCAACACGCTTATCCCTATTGGGGTCGTGAGGGGTGCTGGTGCCTATCTCCAGGTGTCAATGGGTGAGAGGCGGGGTACACCCTGAACAGGTCGCCAGTCTATCGCAGGGCAACACAGAGACAAAAAAAAAAAAAAAACATTCTCACACACTCACTGCTTCTCAACCAAAATATCGATAAAGGTTTTGCCCTGGACCCTGACTTCAGGAAACTGCAAAGACGGGCACACCACAGGGCTCCTTTCTTGGCTCATTTATCTGTAGCCCCATGCTGTCGTTCCAACCAATCAGCTCTTCATCGTATATCTGACCAAATCTTACACTGTGCTGCTTTGTATATATATTTATAGCTTTTGACCCTTTCTGTTACTTTGTTGTGTTACTGCATCAAACGTCAATATCTTTTTTTATTGAGATTTGCCATAGACTAAACCAAAGTTATTTGGATGTAAAAAAACATGGACATGCATTCAGCCCTTCTACTTTGACCCCTAAATAAAGAAAATACATCACAAGATGAAACAACACCAAATATGAGGAGCTTGTGGGAGTTGCGTACAGCCTACAAGTTTAGGCGGGCTTCATAAGGATTCTGCTCAGGGAGGAAGGGTGCTAAGTGGCCATTCAACTCAAAATGACCTTCCTACACAAGACCTGCTTTGGGTAACTAAATACAACAAGCTGGGTATCCTCAGTAGGTGTTAAGAGTGTTAAGAAGATTGTATTCAAATTGTGCAACACAATATGGGACCCGTGTGGGCCCCACGTTTGCCCTAGATTTGTTTTGCATCAAATTTATACAGATGGCTCACATTGGGCAATTATCCTGGAGACAATCCCATTTGGAGCCCATTGCTCACACCATGTATGTATAGAATTTGGCCGGGAGCATGTTTGACAAAAAGCCAAGGAATTTGACTTGAAAATGGAGGTAAGCATCCCTATCGATGAAGGAACAAGAGTCACTGGATTTCTCTGAGGATGTTATTCCAGAGGCTCTGTTGAAAACGCTGCATGCAACCTTTACACACTGCAATACAACGATAAAAGAGGAAATAAAGACACAGCTCTGAATGAATGTGATCAGGAGAGGCGTTATCCCAGGGTGATAACAAATGGTAAAATTGAATTCGAGTTTGACCTACATTGCTTTGTTGATATTATGTACTAGACGCAAGAAAAAAAAACTGATTAGTTCTTCAAAATCAGGTCAGTGTTGCATGCACTGGAGAAAATGACAGCAGTTTATCCTGAAGGACTTCAATCAGTTGATGAAGAAATTATGCCATGAAAATTCAGGTTCAGACAAGATGCCCACTAGAGAAAATCCAACATCTGATTAGTCTCCAAAGCACCATGTGAGATCAGGTTGAGCTTTATGAACCACTGCCTCCAGTTAACTGAAGCGAATATTTCAAATAGATGTAAGATGTCAATAAGTTTTATTATACCTAGAGAGCTTAAACTGATTTATTGGAAATAAGAGTCAGTAGTCGCATTTTCAAGTCAGGAATCAAAAGAGACGACTGATAGATTTAAGATTCATTTGTTGATGGGAGACAGATCTCCTTTCAGCTTTCTTATTAAAAAGAAAAATTTTACTTCATCATAAAGGGATTAAATTTAAACCTTACAGATTGTATTCAGCATTATTTCCCTCTCTCTCACAAGTTTCCCTCTTCACCCCCTAATAAATACACGTAATTCAGGAAAAGTAGTAACATCCCTACATCTAGTTTAATACACAGTTTAACATATCTCATATGAGTATACATTAAGAAATAATATTGTTTTTATTTATTATCATTATTATTATTATTAATCGATTTTCCATTGCTTGTTTGCAAGCACTTTATGTAGTTGGTTAAGTAGTTGCTTGTTTGTGCACTTTTCAAAGAATGTGAAAATAATAGGAGTGGTTTTAGCTTGGGTCTTTGGATTACCCATCTGTTTGAAATATTGAACTATTGTGATCATTTCAGTCTCATTTTGAATACACAGTGCATAATCTGATCCATTATTCCCAACTTCACCTGTTATTGTTTGCATTGCGTGTTAAAATTAAATTCTTACCAGCATGAACTGGCTTGTCATTCCCAAAAATTATACATTTATTCAACCAGTGAGGTGTAAAACGAAAAGTTATATTATAACATAAACATATTTTTTTAGTATTAGGAGTATGAGTTGTACACATCTTTCAGGAAACCTTTTATTTCAACAAAACAAAAATGACAACAGGATTTATCGGACAAACGGAGTTTGATGATAAGCAGCTTTTTTCCCATCGTTTGGGTTACGGGACTGGATTTGTGCGTTTGGCATTTAGGAGCTATCACCGGCGTTGTCGCTCTGGCATTTAATCAGAGGCATTATCAGTTTGTCAACGTACAGACATTCCCTTTAAATGAAAGACTAGGACTGTTTCTGCTGAAATGAAAAGCTGACAGATTGGAACAGCAGCGGAGACTTATCAGCTCTCAGTAGCACTGTGCCACATTCACATCTCTGTTGTTGTCTTTATCGACACTTGATGATTCCTGGTTTTGTTTTGGGCCCTTTGTGATTAGATGCAAGCAGTGCTAGCACAGGGAGGACAAGCAATCAAAAGGTTTTACCCAAAACAACACCCCATGCTGTTTTAAAGATGCAAATATCTAATTGGATAGTCGGTTGATCTATCTGGTTGAACCTTTTGTTAATGTGTTTAACTGTTGAAGCCACATGGGCCAGCTCACCTGAGAACCACTTTCTGTGTCGGCAAGCTCGCCATAGGAATCTGCTACAACAATCTCCTGGAATAGGAATTAGAGGGGTGGAGAAACGTGGGGAGGAGCACAAAAAAACATTTCCAGATTTCATTTCTTCTCATGTGAAAAAAGGAGAAAGCGCCTTCTGAACACTTCCACATTCTGCTGCAGAAAAATGCTGCTCACTCAGGAGCTCTGCCGCAAGACGTCGCTGACCGACACTCTGGCCGTCTTTGGAGGATTAACTGTGGCTCTCTGCCTGCTGAGATTCACCTGGAGATGCTGGTGTGGATTCAGACAGTTTTTTTTGTCGGAGCAGTGGCAGGTGGATTTGCGGAAATACGGACAATGGGCAGGTATGAGGAAACGCTTTCAGTGAAGCATCGAATATTTCAAGACATATTTGATGTGGCAAAGAATTTTGGTGGGAAAAAAAAGCTGTGCTCTCCAGCCTTTTTTCCTGAGCCATTTTATTTACAAATTCATACAATTAAAATTCCACAAATGGGATACATAGAGAGGTAGAGTTATGTGCAAAAGTGGACTTTTGAACATCAGTTAGTGTGGTTTTTTTTTTTTATTTTGTACAGAAGGATGGGGGGCACCATAAAATGACTAGAAGTAAAAATCCCAATTGTAGCCATAAAATTGTTTTTAAGTCATTTACTCAATGCATTATCCACTATCCTTTAGCTCAAGCCTTTATAAGCTTTTCTCATTCCTTTCTGAGTAGTAAAGTCCACAAACATTAACTCTAGGTTTGTTGTGAACCATCTGCATTCCAAACATTTTGCACTTTGATATACAAGAAACTTACTTTTTTGGACCTAAATTAGGATTTCATGGTCAATGGCAATTGCAGCTTAACATATAGAAGCAGTGCATTTTAACTATCAAGTTATCTACAGTGTGAAATTATGTCATGTGTACGTTCCTAGAATCTGTTATGTAAAAGCAGCTTTTTTTTTAGAAAGTCGATGTAAAAAAAAATAAAATAAAAAAAATAACTTTAGTTGGGTATCAGAAATGACAAATGTATGTTTGCTATACAAGTCCTGGAGAGTTTATTTTGCTTTGCTCTGTTCTTCACGCAGTTGTTACTGGTGCCACATCTGGCATTGGTAAAGCTTATGCCAATGAGGTGAGTTTTTAAACCAGATTTGATGTTTTGTTTTAAATTTGACTGAAAGACTCCAGGTTTGTCTTAATGTGAAGTTATTTAGGACAGGATCGACACATTTATCACGGTAGAATCTTGTCTGAGCTAAAACAGCTTCAAAATCTTTCTGTTTGCATGTCTTCTTCCAGTTGGCACGAAGGGGTCTAGATGTTGTGTTAATAGGAAGATCTGACGATAAGCTCCGAATGGTTGCCAAAGAAATCAGTGAGTTAAGTAGAGTTAATGCTGATGTCCTCTACTGTTGTCCAGATAGTCAATAGAAACATTTCAGTTTTATAAAAGCAGTTAGGAGCTGAAAGACTTAACACACATGTTCTGTCTACCTTAGAAAATGAGTACGGACGAAAGACTCACACCATCCAAGTGGACTTCACAGAGGGTGGCAGCATCTACTCATCCGTCGCTAAGGAGCTCCAAGGCCTGCAGATTGGGATTCTGGGTAATACAGGAAAAGCACAGTTGAAAGTTATTCTTTAAACGTGCACCGTGTTAAAATTGAAAGCATTTTGAGTTTGTGTTATTTTTTTTACGTTAAACTCTATATCCAAAATTTTGATATGTGATTTCTGGAAATGCAACATCAGTATAATCAACCTTGAACCACTGTTTTGTGACGCATCCAGAAGACCATGTTTAGAATAATAATTTCCTGTTTAACCCCCATAACCAAATAAATTTGGTGGAAACATGCACAAAGATAAATACAAACAACAGAAAAAGGACTTTGAATTTTTTGTTGAAAGCAAAATGAAGGAAGCAAAAAAAGCCTGAATAACTTAGGTTAAATCACATAATCTTTTATCACTCCTGCTAAACTATAGTGTTTTTTGTTTAGTTTATTAGCCACGCCCATTCCTCACCAGATACACATGTTCTTAATCAGTTGAGATATAA
The DNA here is from genome assembly GCF_011125445.2 of Fundulus heteroclitus. Classification (NCBI taxonomy): domain Eukaryota; kingdom Metazoa; phylum Chordata; class Actinopteri; order Cyprinodontiformes; family Fundulidae; genus Fundulus; species Fundulus heteroclitus. The sequence continues at coordinate 25,206,271 of NC_046371.1, forward strand.
TTTGGCGAGCTCTGCGTACTTACTCCAGAGCCAGAGCACTATACTACCCTTCCCCTAGTATAGACCTCCCCCCAGCCAATATTGGTTCCACTTCCTGTTGCTGTTGCCCAGTTCTCCTGTACCCCTGTTGCTGTTCGTGCTGCTTTGCCTGCTGGTCTCTTGACTCCCTGTCCCCTGGGGGGATTAGGTTCCTCCTTTTTGCTCTTAAATGTCCTCCCTTGTCTCCATCCATTGGCTTTTGCCACCCTGCTGACAACCTATTGGTTACTCAAATCACCAGGTATTCATTCATGTATATAAAACCAGATAAAACACAGATATGCACCAGCTACACAACTTCCTTCATTACACCCAGGTGCATGTTTTCTGTGACATTGTTCAGTATACTCATTTAAAAGCATCGGATTTCTATGTACAAGAAGCAAAGCCACTGCTGTCATTGGATTTAATTAGTATAAAGACAAAAAAAAGATAAAACAGTGTATTTATTACACCATGCAAGTAAGGTGCTATGCAATTTGCATAGGTTAGAAACCGGGTAATTGGCATGACAATTCCTGGTGGCATAATCTGGCTTTAGGAAATTGAAATGTCACTTTATTGGTGGGTTAGGGTTACCCTCTTCAAAACCCAAGTGGGAAACAGGGGCATTACCTGGAGGGATGTGATCCAGAAGAAGTCTCCCAAAGTTGAATCTGAGCTGTGTTTTGTTATTGGACTTTTGTGTGAGGCATAACATTTCCAAAGCAACCAAGATGAATTATCAATTTTGTAACTGTATCATCAGATTGTCGGTGTTATATTTTGAGTGCTTGTGTAAAAGGAGGGACAGAGCCGTCAACTGATCACCACCTGGTAGTTGAGTTGGATCTGGTGGAATGGTGAGGCTGCCAGACAGACTAGAAAAACGCAAATGGGTGGTGAGGGGGAGCTGGGAACACGTGGAGGAGGAACCTGTTCAAGTGATCATGAATTCACACCTCTGGAAGGACTTCTCTCATTGCACGGGAGAGATGGAGAACATGGAATCTGAATGGACCTTGTGAAGGACCTCCATTGTGGATGTGGCTTCAAAGAGCTGTGGCCTAAAGGTTATTGGTGCCTGTCACAGCAAAAACACATCAGTGCTGAAGGAGGCCTTCAGCCTTGGTTGTCCTTGGAGACTCCTGAAGCAGCTGACAGGTACTGGGTGGCTGAAAGGACTGTGGCATCAATGGTTGCACAAGCAAAAACTCGAGCATGGGTGGAATTTGCTGAGGTTATGGAGGGAGATTTTTGGTTGGCCTCAAGGTGGAAGGAGCACCCAGAAGTTCTCCTCAGTCTGGTCACCATGTCCTCTGTGGAGAAGGCAGAGCCTGAAGACTCTGGATTAGTAGAGCACCAGTGGTAGGGCTCCAGATGTGGATGAGATTTGGCCTTTGGTTCTGAAGGCTGTAGACATGTTAGGGCTGTTATGCTTGATGGAGACTGGGTTAGTTTCCAGTCCTCCCAAAACCTTGGGGAAGACCCAGAACTGCCTGGAAGGACCATGTCCCACCTGACATGGGAACACCTTGGGATCCCGGATTATGAGTCGGAGGTTGTTGCTCCAGAGAGGGATGTCTGGGGTTCCCTCCTGGACCTGTTGTCCCCATAACCAGATCTCAGATAAGCTGATGCCAATGGATGTTTGGTGGCAAAACATAAACGTGTACCCCTAAATGGAGTGGTGGCCTAGTGGTTAGAGTAGAGCGCTTGCGTTGTGAGAAGGCTGCAAGTACGCAGTTCAAACCCTGCAGACTGCCACTATGGGTCCCTGAGCAAGACCCTTGACACATTAAGCTCCCTGGGTGCTGTTAAGCTGCCCACTGCTCCCTAATGGTGATGTTTTATTTGTAGAAAACAAATTTTGTTGGAATTGCAATGACAAATAAAGATTTCCTATTTTTCAAAAATTATGCTTTCAGCCAAATAATGATTAGAAGAAACAACCAAATAGTAAAAGAAAACTAAAAACTGGTCAGTTCTGTGTTAACTAAGCTAAGCTATGCTGATTGATTATGGGTCATAGTTACACTCTATTTAGAGTTTTAAAACGTATAACTTAATTGTAAAATACACTCACTGGGTACATTTTAGCAGAGTCAATTGGTTCATCATACATGTGATCTGTTGATTTGAGATCGGTGACTGGCCATTAGAGTATGGCATACATTTTGTTATGCCCCAGCTACCAGTTGGAGTATGGTTTGTGAAACATTATGCTGTTTCATTTTATATATACTAGCTGCCTGCTTTTTTAAATAAGTGACAGATAATGTTTATTAACAAAAGTTTTTGAATCTTAAACTACAGTTAACAACGTTGGAATGATATGCTCTGACCATTTTGCCTATTTTCTGGAGACACCAGAAGCTGAACAGGTAATGGATTTGAAATATCCCTGTTTGAGGGTCATGCACTGGATGATTTAAACCAGCTGAGGTTGTTCTATAATCTCTGACTTAATTTCTATTTATTTTGAACAGAAAATAAGTCAGATAATCAACTGCAACATACTCTCTGTTCCCCAGGTAAGACATCTGAGTCAATACACTATTAAATTGTGTTGTACATCTTTATTTGCATTTACTTGTACACCATACCACCTCTAAAGACACCTTACCTTTTTACTATGCAGATGACCAGGCTGGTTCTTCCTGGCATGGTGGACAGGTACCAACACATACTTGATATACAGTTAATTGGGATGACAAGAGAAATGGGGCAATTTATTAACATTTGCGTTTCATGTCATCCCCAGAGGCACAGGATTAATTATTAATATCTCTTCTGACATGGGTGTTCGTCCACAGCCATTGCTGACTCTTTATTCGGCCACCAAGGTATTTTCCTGGTGTTAATTTTAACACATTTATTCAAATCCATCCTAATTCGCTCACCCAATGACCTACTTCCTTTCTTTCTTTTTGCAGATTTTTGTAACATATTTCTCAAAGTGTTTGCATGCCGAGTACAAGTCAATGGGAATCACTGTCCAGGTAAAATACTCTAAGACTGGACTTAACTCAATGTTATAGATCACACCTTACAGGTCCCGCCCCCTTGCTCTCTGCTGCTGCAGCCCAGCCTGCCATGCAGCTCCAACGTTTACCTGTCTTTGTTTTCTGACCAGGTATCACTCCAGACACTGACAGGTCGTTTCTCCACCATTTAACCACATAGCTGCAGCCCTACAGCAATCTTCAGCTTGAATGACTGTAGCGCTGTTCGGGGGAGGGTGTGTGAGCAGTGTGTAAACAAGAGTGATGGACACTGCTGACAACCAATCAGAGTCAGACGTTCCTCCTGGCTCTGATTGGCTATTTCTGACCCGGGAGCGGTGTATTTCTGCAGATGGCAGTAGGACCACTGGGAGGATCCAGAGGAGCTGGATTTTTTTTTTTTTTTTCACAGATTATCAGTCTGATATTTTACTGTCAGGACATAATGACAGTTTAAGTGACAGAAGGGAAAATGTAGCAGAAAAGGTGTGCAAGGAACATTCGACCATTGGGAGGATTGTAAAGCAAAGCTCATTTAAGAGTTTGGGGTAGATTTACAGGATGTGGACTGTTGCTGGCGTCAGTGCTTCAGCAACTCAGAGTGTTAGTCAAGAAGAACAACACAAGAACACGACCAGAGAATAACAAAAACAAGACTTTGGCAGAGACAAGAAGAACAAGTCCAAGACAAAAACCAAGACCATTTTCGAGACCATTACTGTAATCAATGCAATGTTTTTTTGCTGCAAACCAATAAAGTACATGTGGCTGTGGAAGCTCATTAGAAAGCTAACCAATAACCTTCCTCCAAAAAAAGTTGTTGCACTGGTGCAGCTGAGACTGAACTCTGCAGTGCTGTAACTCTTTAAAAGTGAAAACCTTTTTGCTTTTGAACAGCCAGGAGTTTCACACAAATCTGGAGTAAATGGGTTATGAAGAGTCTTGTCGTGAAACAATTTCACCAGGGTAACATGCGGTGACAATGAAAGACTCTTGATTCTTGAACGCGGATAAAACAGAGTAAATAGTAGACAAGAGACAAGCCAAAGACTTTGGAGTCTAAACACAGCTTTGAGACGTATATTATCGTATGCTAATTGTATGTTGCACATCAGTCACATTTTAGACTTTTGTTGTAGCAGCAGTCGTAAAAAATAGTTATCAGGCAGAGGAGAAATGGATTTCCTTAAAATAAAACTTTAGTTAATGGTCATCACAGTGTTCCCAAAAACAAATTTTGATCAGTTTCCTTTAAAAAAAAACAAATTTTAAATAAGATGAACATACACACATCTTTTAAAATTAACCTTGGCCTTTGTTGTATGTTTCCTGTATCGTATAATCTAATTTCATTGTTACTGTCTCCTCAGTGTGTGGCCCCACTCATGGTTTCCACCAACATGACGCACAACATGCAGGTCAACTGTTTGGTGAAGAGTGCTTCGGGCTTCGCCTATGAGGCTGTGAACACCGTGGGTCATTCCAGCTACACCAGCGGCTGTCTGTCCCATGCCCTGCAGGTCAGAGCAGAGCAGAGATAAACTATGATTTCCTCCAGTGTTACAAACAATTCCCTGCTACAGCTTGACATTTCTTTGTTTGCCCAACATCGTACAGAGTGTGGCGCTCTCGCTCCTCCTGCCAGACTGGCTCCGGATGTCGACGTTTCTCATCCGGGTGTTGAGAAACCTTCCAAATACAAAAACCTATCAGAGAAAAGCATCTCAAGAAAAGAAGTGGCTCACAGCAAAGAAAGAGTAGTCAAGTTTTATCTATCTGTCTATAAATATATATATATATATATATATATATATATTGCCTTTTGTTGCTAAATGTAAGCATCACTTCACTTCTGTTGTACTCTTATTATAGAAAGCATACTGAATATAAATATATGTAAAGTCAGATGTATTATAAACATTTATTTATTTATAGATCAGACTTGTTTTGTCTTACTGATGAGAGTTGAGCTTTGGAATAAGAACACGTTACCCTCCTCTAATATTATTATCATTACAATTGCAAAATGCAACAGTGACAATGGCAACTGACGTGCACGTGATGAGACACGTGCACATGCATCTCAGTAAATTAGAGCATCACAAGAAGTTAATTTATTTTAGTAATTTAATTCAAAAAGGGAAACTAGATCACCCAGAGTTATAATGTCAAGCGTTTATTTCTGTTCATTTTGATGATTATGATTCACAACTGATGAAACTTAAAATCCTGTTCATTAGGGGAAAAAAGCAAGCCAAACTAATCCATAAATACAAAAAACACATCCCTCAGTTATATGTAATTAAGTGGAATTAGCATTTAAACACATGCAGAAAAGGATTTGTGATAGATTGGCAGCATGTCCAGGGTGTACCCCACCTTTGGCCCATTGATCACTTGAAACAGGCACCAGCTCCCTTGCAACCCTGCACGGAAAAGCAAATATAGAAGATGGATGGATGAGAAAAGAAAACACAAAAGGTATGAAAAAGTTAAACACCCAGCAAAAATCTATCAGGATTTTAAAGGCAATCCTGCTGCCCATCAGTGCAAAGTAGCATTGCGGGTACAGTTTTTACCTAGAAAACAAAACAAACCGACCACAAGTAACTTCATGAACACTCGCTGTGCATGACTTCACTGCTGAAGATACATGGAGTATATGTAGGATGGTCAGATGAGACCTAAATGTATCTCTGTGGATATTATTGCTAGGGTGAGGAGCTCTGTTATCCGGCGGGAGCTCAAAATAGAGCCGCTGCTTCTCTGCATCGAAAGGAGCCAGGTGAGTTGGTTGGGGTATCTCATCCGGATGACCCCTGGTTGCTTCCTTGTGGGAGGTTTCAGGGGAAGACCCAGAACACGCTGGAGGGAAGGGCTTGGGGTCCCCCAAAGTGAGCTGGAGGATGTCCCTTATGGCGAGGGGTGTCAGGGTTTCTCTCCTGCTCCTGTTGACCCCGCAACCTGATCCTAGATAAGCGGAAGACGCCAGTATTCTTAATTTTAAAGACGAATCCTTCTTTGGACAATTATCTCTGCAGGTTCTAGAGCAGTAACCAAGAAGGAGCCGGACAGTTTGTTGAGACTTTTTTAAGTCACTGGCTCTGATGCTGCTACCCTAAAAGATGATGACAGAAAACTGTCAATAACAGACTTATGGAAGATCTGCATCATTTTGCTGCAAACAGTGTAGGAACAAAGCTTCCTCGAGAATTAAAAAAATGCTCTGTCTATTCTTGATGGCTGTCCTTTATCCAGTCCTGTCTGTTGTCCAGGTGAACACTCCACCATTTCAACTTCTTCTCCCATGATGGAAACAGTGTTTAACCTTGAAATCTACACTCATCTCTGTCCTTTTGTTCCCATTCATTGTTTCCACACCATGCCACAAAGCGGTCCATCAGACCTTTTGGTACCAGAGCAAGGCAGGCGATCTTCCACAACACTGGAACTGTCTCGGGCTGGGGTTGAACAGGTGCTGCTCCACACAGGCCTTCTGGACTCTGGGACAGACACCATCCAAGCCTGCAGTCTTGTTCCAGTTGAGCCTCTCCCGCTGTCACCTTACTGGGAAGACCAGCATCTTCTGATCGGGCTGAAGGAAAGCATGTAGAAGAAGGGGTCAGGACCATCGTGGAAGATAAGGCATCTGAGGTTCACCTAGAAAGCAATGGGTGAAAGGGTGCAATGTTGGTGGTAGGGGAAGAGGATTCAGTTTACTGGCTCTGTCAAGACTTCAAACTATGCAATCCTCATTCTGCTTAAATCCTCGCTTTTCTATACTTCTCAATGATTCACCGTCTCCTAACATTGATGCTGCCATTTCATCGATGTTGTCCAGTCTACTGAATATTAATTCTTTAAAAGAACACCAGAGAACGGCTTTGAAGGCTTTTGTTCGCAGAAACATTTTCGCCCTTTTCCTGACCAGGTTTGGCAAGAGCTTGATCTTCCAAATGGCAAAGTAGCAAGTCAGTAAAGATGACAGACAAGTGGTTTATCCAATCACATGCAAGGATTTTTAATAATGCTCCTCCTTCTTCTGAAATAACATCTCCAATGGAGCAATCCCAGATGGATGTGTGGGGCTTTACGGAACGAAATCTGTCTGGCGAGAGTCACGTTACAAATTTAGCACAATTTTTTACCGACTGAAAACTATGCTAACTGAATTTGTGAATGTGGGTTATAGTCTAAACTCTAGACTTACACACTGCTTTTCATGTCTTCAGCAGTGTGTCTGTGAAAAACGAACACACTGCTGAAGTTGCATCTCTGCTTCATTTAGAAACATTTCCAACATCTAGATGGAAATAAACATTGGTTGTTAATATCGGGCCAGTATTACTTATCGGACCGATACTGATATGTTAAAAATTGATCAACATCAGCTAATACCGATGTTAATGCCGATATATCGTGTATCCCTTGTGGTATCCAATTGATACCACCATCCCCACCAGATATATACAGAATTTTTTTATATTTTATATCAGTCACACGCTCAGTAATGGTACTAATGTCATTTCCATGTGGATGGTATAGTGCCTCCCAGTCTCTAGCCTCAAAACAACCCTGCAGGGCTTCTCCAGTTGTCTGTGACCATCTTCTTACAGTTTTCTTCTTTACAGGTTGCCTCTGCTGCACATTGGGTTTATATTCTGCGTAAAGAAACACAAGATGTGATCTGATTTGTACACAGGTGTCGATTTGGAGATTTATGAATATATAACATTTGCACAAAACAAATCCTATGGTTTATTTTCTCTGGTAGAGCAGCCGACAAACTGTTGAAACATTGGAAGTGTAGCAGACTGTGGTTCGAATAAAATCACCTGATATTACCACAAACACATTGGGTTTTGTATCTGTAGCTTATTAAACACTGAGCCAATGACATATGCAGTATATCAATTTTAAGGGCAATAGTAATATAATAGTATTATAAATAAAGGAAGCATTCCTATAGAAATGTCTCAGGAGATTCCTTATCAGAATCTGAAGACGAAAGGATGGATTTTTCAGCAAGACAATGACCCCATACACACAGCCAAGCAAACAAAGCTACTAGAAAAGCCCAACCAATCACTGGCTAGAATTTTAATTGTAAATCTGTTATAAAATGAAGGTCTAAAAGCTCAGAAAAGGTCCTGACAAGTTTCAAGATATGAAGACAGTTTCTCTATACAGGAAACCAACTGAAGTGGCCACTACCAAAAAAGACTTTTATACAGTCTAAAAGAGGTTCCAGTATGCTTGTTAAAAACTTATTGCCTGTTTATTTCCACTATATTATACATAATTTATGAATAGTAAGTTGTGTTAATTTCTTTGTGTGTGTGAATTACTTGGGTTTTTATCCGCATTGAGTTTAATGTTGATAGCCCCATAATTTTTACAGAGACAAATTATTTATTCAATTCATAGATTTCCCGCTGTCTAAAAAAGTACTATAAAAATGAAACCAGATGGCTTCATTAACTAAAACTTTTGGCCTTGAAAAAGTTACTTATATGTTGATGACAACCTTTCGTGGCTTTAAAGAAGAAAGAAATAATTTATAATTATAAATTGTATTTTTGACATGTTTATTTCTCTTGTGAGTCCATAGGAGACATACAATTAATGCAAATTTTTTCTCAAAGCCATTTACTGGCTTAAGCACAAAGCCATTTCAAGTATATAAATATAGGAATTTTTCCTATTAAACTTCAAGTGGCACTTGAATGTGGACATTTTCTAAGAAAAGAAAAAAAATCCAGGTGGTAAAACAAATAAATACTGCAGAATAGCATTCTTAAATAACATCAAATGCTGAACTTGTACTTCTTAAAGTGAAGCTGACAGAGAGCTAAGACTTTGTGACATTTACATCCTCGAATGAGACAAAACGTGCTCAGAGGTCAGTGTACGTGACCGGGGTGACGCCATGAATCAACAGCGTGGGCCCTAATCCATAGGTCACCGCTTCCAGCTGAGCCAAGTAGTGCTGTGACTGGTTGCGACCAGAAGGGGGCCGAGGTAAATAAAGGAAGCGAACAGCTGCCTGAGAGCTGTGCTCCTTCAGCATGCAGTTTACAGCAGACAGGAAGTCCTCGGATAAACCCGGTGACGGTTCTCCGCAGCGCTCCCCCTCTGGTAGAGCGTAGTGCTGCACCACAGAGTCCCAGCGAACGATCTTTATGGAGGCCCTGATCCTCAGCTTCCTCAGCAGCTCCCGAAACGTCTCCTCATTGTCCACCCAGCCCTGGTCGCAGGAGCCCGTCTCCACATTCAGGAAGATCCTCATTCTGGCGTTACGCCACTTGCTGGACATGTTGAGCACGCAGGCCATCTGCAGCAGGAACAGGCTGCACACGTCCTGGTAGTCGCCGCTGCCCGGCTGGAGCAGGTTGAGAGGCCACACGTCTATTGTTCGCTCGGACCCGTCGACTTTGCTGTCTTTACCTTCTCCCTGCAGCTCGAAGAAGTACCTGCCCAGGCACACGTTTTTGTTCATTTTGATGGCGTCGGAAATGATGCCGACGTACTCCTCCGGCGACAGCCACCGGGGGCTCTCGACGTGTCGGACGGGAGGGAAATGGGCCTGCAGCGAAGGCAGGTCCACCCCAAAATTATACTCCCCCTCGCTGCTTTCGCCCACAGACGAGCGGCAGAAGGCAGAATCCTGCAGGAAGAAATCGTCAGGAGTGCAGCTGTCGTAGAAACCCAAAACCAACGTGTTGGGCTTCATGCCACCTTGGAGGCAAATACACAAAATCAGACTCAGCATATGCAGATAACAACAATGAAAGAGTCTACAATAGAGGCGGGGAAAGGTTTACCAAGTCCTGTGATGCGCAGCAGATGCTGTGTTCCTTGTCTGACTGAGGGAGACAGGGTAAGGTCTACAAAGGCCTTCACTCCAAGTTTATCGACCAGACTCAGCCAGAAGTTGTACTGGGTCTGGACTGGGTCTGATGGCAGGGAGTCTGAAATACAGAGCATGCATTTATTCACACCGTATATCTTTCTATGATATAGGTACAGAAAAAACAAACAGATTACCATCAAGAGTTATCCAAAATTGTACTTAAGGATACTTCATGGATGTCTTAAAGGAAATATGTCAAAATGCGGAGGTCAGATTTTTCCTGGCTGATGCTAAGTTCAGGTTTTCCTGGACGTCTAACCTGCCAACTCGCATTTATTTCCCAAAAGAGAAAAAAGTAGTAAGGAGACAAAAATGTGCTTAAGAGTCAAAGCATCAGTTTTGAGTCAAAACAAAAAAATGAAGGACTAAAACGAATATCCCCATTTATGTATTAAACCACATGTCTCTAACCCTTTATTTTAGTTCTGTTAAACACAAAAACAGTGCAGCAAAACACAAAGTTCAGGGGTTTTATAAATCCAAAATGACAGGAATTCTGCAAGTTTTGGTGCATTTATTAAATAAATGTGTGCAAAACAAATCTGATTTCTAGCTTTTGACTTCCTGATCACCAATCAGAGGTGATCAATAGATAATTGGGAGATTCTTATCTCTGGCGCATCTCAAAATGTATGCAAAATATATTTAAGTAGAATCACTTATTTTTCACTTAGATATTCCATGAACTTCATTTTATCATGTGATTTAAAGCAAACGGACACACACGCACACACAGATACATGCATACATACATGCATACAACAGGAGACTGCTGCTTAATATAGCAAATGCAAACTGTCAGACATGTCCATCATATCTTGCTAAACCGGTTATGTTGCCTTAGAAACGTCGGAAATATAACATGCTGTTGTTTAAAAGTAGAGGCATACTTTCCAACACATGACTCCACCCATTGGAGTGCTTGGCTAAAGTATACATACCTTTTAAACTGTTAATATTTTGCCACATTACAACCTCAAACTTCTATGTAATCTATTACGATTTTAAGTGAAACACCAATTAAGGAAAGAGAGTTCGAAAGATAAAGGTTTCCAACAAACCATGTAAAAGACAAGGCAAACATAGTGAAGGAGACAGAACAGTGACGGGTGGGTCATTGATTTGCATCTGATTTAGAATGCGCCTAGGAAGATGGACCTCCATGTCCTTAAAAACAGCAACACACCAACTGCAGGTTGCTCAAGTGCGAGACGCCAGAACTGACAAAGACTCCAGGATCGGTGTCGAAACTTTTTCAGAACTGAGCGAAAGTCGGGTTGCCTCCGATTTAAGTCTGTTTGCTGTTGCGGTGACCCGTATAACTGGGAATTTGCCCAGGTGTAAAAAAGGAGGGGCTTAGGTCAGATGAAACCAGATTTTTCTGCCTTCATCCAAAACACTATGAGTGAGAATAACCGACACTGAACCGGATCGTGAACACACCATCTCAAATGTGAAACATGCTGGTGGCAGCATCCCGCTGTGGGAATGCTTTTCTTCAGCAGGGGCCCTAAACGTACAGCCAGAGCTGCACTGGGATGGATTAAATGAAAGCATATTCACGTGCTAGAATGGCCCAGTCAAAGTCCAGGCATAAATCCAACTGAGAATCCGCGACAAGAATTGACATTCAGAGATGCTCTCCAACCAGTCTGACTGAGCTGGACATTTTGTAAAGAAAAATGGGACAAAGAAAAATGGGACAAAGTTCTGTCTCTAGGGAGTCCAAAAAATAATTAATTCAGCGGGCTAAATACGTCTTTGGACTGCGTGTATAATACTGTCTTGGATGCAAAACAAAATGTAAATCACGGATAATTATGTTTGCACTTCACACCTGTGCACTTCTTTGTGTTTGTCTGTCAAATAAAATTCCAATAAAATGCATTAACGTATGTAGCTGCTACGTGACAAAAGAGTGAAAACGTTTAAGGCGGATGAAAACTGTTGCAACCCACTGTACCCATGATGGGGACCGTCGTTCATACAGCACCTGTGGGTAGGAGTGAGGGCTTGAAAGACGGAAATATTTGAAAAACAAGTAAAACAAATTTACCCAGATCCCCCAGCTGCACATGACCTAACACGAAGAGTCCGCCCTTCTTCAGCTGGTTCACAAACAGAATAAGCTGACAGGAGGAGCGTGGGTTGGACACCATCAGCAGGACCTGGGGCCTCCAGAACTTCACATGGTCTTTCCTCACGTCCAGCATCAACAGATACTTCCGCACCTGAACACACACACACACACACACACACACAGGAGAAAAAAGAAACAACACAGTTGGAGGCGCACGCCTGACTTTCTACCTGAGTGTGTGCATACGCTATGTCCAGCTACCTGGTGGAAAATGAGAGCCTGGCTGATGTAGCCCCAGCTGCTTGTGGGTGACCTGTAGTGGAGGAAAAGCAGGAGCAGCAGCAGGAGGACGATGCTGCCTGAGGAGTACACGGGGTTGATGACGAACATCATCACCAAGCAGCTGAGGATGCCCAGCAGGCAGGTGTGCCATGAGAAGAGCTGAAAGGTTGGTCTGTTAAACACAAGGATGACAGAATGGGAGGGGGCGGGAGGGAAAACTCTGAAAATTGGTCAAGAGATGCAAAAACGTTTTGCTTATGTGGAACCAAGAAAACCAAAATGATTAAATATTCCCTCATCGGTCTTCATGCACATGAACGTTAATAACTAACCCAAATACATTCCTTAAATAATGTCGGCCCACCCTGTGAAGCTGAAATATCCCACCCTTCATTTGCACCAGGCGGTGTGTTTATGGGAGGTTCTAAACATTTCTCAGAAGCTCATCTGTTTGGTCCAACACTACAACCTGTGTAGGCCAGTCAAGTTCCCTCATACCAAATTTGACCATCTGTGTCCTTCAGCATTTAGGCACGGTGATGTTGGAACAGAAAGGATTCGTCCCAGGACTGTTTCCACAGAGTTGGGAGCATGAAATGGTCTAAAATGTCTCAGTATTCTGCAACATTAACAGCTCCAGTCAGCTCCCAGACATTATTCCCCTTGGCACCAGACTTTACTCATGTAGCAATACAGTCAGTCTAATCCTCTCCGTGTCTGTACTTGCTTAAGAGTCTAGTATCACCATTCTTTAAACTCTCCACATTCGATGGTTTACATTGCACTTGGTGATGTAAGGTGATGCATTTCCTCTGAATTTTATATTTCTGAGGTCTGTGCACTGTGAGCACGTGAAACACAAGTCAAAATATTTGCTTGTGCACATAGTCTTAGCCAATAAATCTGATTCTTATTCTTTTTTTCTTTTTTTTAAACATATGAAGGTTGGAGATCTGTAGCTATTACTGCAGAAAGTTGTCCACCTGTGTGCACTCTCGGCAACCCCTGATCCTGCTCTGGGGTTTTTAAAAACTCCTCGTTTTGAAAGTTGCTTCACCTTTATTTTAGGCGCACTAGCAGTTAAATGTGGAATATTTAGTAGTGATAAAGTTTCAGGACCGGAGGATCCTATTAAGTCACCATGCTGGAACTCCCAGAGCGCCTAAGAGCGAGCCATTCCTACACAATCTGCCTAGTTGCTAGATCTGCTGGAACAAAAACAGCACTTTAAGACCTTCAGAAGCTCTTCATGTCTTCTGAAAAGATACAACATTCTTCAATCTGAAAGACCTTTCTCAGACTACATGGGACTTTCATGCATCACAAGATCAGCACAGTAAAACACAAACTGGGATGGTATCCCTGAGAAGACAGACTTTTTTTTTTTTTAAATCCAAAAAGCTAATATAATCACTGTGTATTCAAATTTATAGGACATGAAACTGCTGAGGGCCTAACTAAATTTCATGCAATAAATACAACTCTAAGTCATGGCTGCAAAACAATAATAAGGCCAAACATATTATTGCGCAAGCATAACACTTCAAATATAACATCTTATCACATATTGCATCCAAGCAGCCGTTGATGCTATTGCGATTGAAGTACTGCACACATGGATACTGCAATAACGGTTTTACTTCTTACAACTCCTTTGTCAAAGAACTGAAACAACAGTATGGTCGCTACAATGCGCTGAAAAAGCATCAGAATAATTCATAACAGCTTTTCTGAAATGTACAGACACAGAGACTCTGACAGGAAATGATGTTCTTACCTGAAATTTGGTGCAGATGCCCACTCAAGGGCCAGACAGGCCAGATCTACAGCAGCGTATGCGAGCAGGTAGAAAACAGTCACTAGACTTGCCACGGCATTGAGCTGCCCTGCAAACACCACACACTGACACAGAAACATGGCGATACGTTGGAGGGAGGGAGGAAGAAAGGAAGGAAGGACGTAGGGGACAATGGTAGAACAAGAAATAAGGGTAGGTTGGATTTAAGGAAGGCAGACAGAGCAGTATGGAAGGAAAGACAGAAGGAAAGAATGTAAAAAGAAAAAGGACAGAAAGAAGAAGGGAAAGACAATGTGGGAAAGAAGTAAAGAGGACAAGGCAGAAAGGAAGGGCAGAAGCAAGGACATAGGGAGGAAGGAAGAAAGGAAGAAAAAAGGGACACACAATTAGACAATGAGATATGGGATAAACATATTTTTCTACTCTTTTTTTCACTTCTTATCAAGACTTGAAAAATATTAAGGAAATTTCTAGATTTTTCCAGAATTGTCTAGCCAACATCCTTTGCATTTAAACTGCAGTGCTGACCTGTGCCAAGCCCCAGGTGTACAGCACCGCCACCCAAGGGTTCCCAGAGTTAGATGTAACAGTAGCTGGGGCCAAAGGCAACCCTGAGGAGAAAAAAAAATAAATCCTCATGTACACATAAAGGACTGTTTTTATGATTTCAAAAAAAAAAAAAAGCACAGAAAAAAACTCCTATGGCTTACCAAAGAGATGATCCAGAGCCAGAGCATGGAGGATGCGGGAAGCTCCGATCATGGCGCACATCGCAGCTGACAGAGAGGCACAGTATATTCCGATGGTGACAAACGGCGACCAAATATTAATTCGCTGTAGGAACCCATAGTCCTGAATCAACAGGGTCCTAAAACATGAAGAAAACAAAATATTGGATTTTTTTTTAAATTTATTTTAACCAAACCGAAGCAGGGTATACGGTTAAGTATGACTGTCACGGCACCTGTTGCACGTGGCGGCGACTAAGATAAAGAGGAGGACATAGACGGTGAAGGTGTAGAAGACCGCTATGATGGTGCCTTTAGGGATGGAAATACTCGGAGTCTTCAGCTCCCCTTTCAGACATAGGTGGAGGGAGAACAAACATCTATGAACATTTTTATAATAGTCCATATTTTATTCATGTTTTTTAGCAGCCACAAACATCCATGTATGTTGCATAATATATGCACAGTGTGCGTATATTATGAATTTAAAAAAAATCTGAAAAGTGCGGCTTGCAATTGCATTTGAACCCCCACTACTCTAATATTCAAGTGATTTTTCTTTTTTCTTATGTAACTAGACAATAACCCGTTCCACTTTGGTTCACATTATTCATGTATAATAATGACGAGCTGTAACCTGACATATTGGCTCCAGCCATGATCCCTGTGCAGCTGGTGAACATGACAGCAAACACGGTAGCAAACGACATGACGGAGTTGGTGCTGTAGTCCAAAGAGTAACCAGCTGCATGGGGAAAAAAAAAAAAAAGAACATAGTCAAAACAAAGATTAAAAAGTGCAGTTTACATCCTTAGCTTTCTTCACAAGCATCCTGACTCACGGCCCAGGTTGTTCCTCAGCGTGGCGGCGCTGAAACCCGTGTAGCTGGCGTTGTAGCGCAGCGTCTGGTTCCCGGGCCCCTGGTGCAGGATGACAAAGTCTTTGGGTTTGACGGCCACGGTGCTGACGAAGACGGACAGCAGCGACACGGTGACCACCAGCAGGATGGCGAAGGCCGTGCGGGAGTAAATGTGGGCGCCCACCAGGCACACGAAGAGACACAGCAGGAGGACCACAGAGGAGTACAGAACCGTGTACCAGTAACCGTGAGGGAGCACCCGCCACCCTTCAGACAAAGAGAGCTCTGAAATATATAAAATTAAAAAAAAGGCCTTAACCCCAGGTTGGACATCTCATGATTGGAAACTTGCAAAATGGACGAGGGGACACCAGCTTACCGGGATCTGCTCCGAATACGTCCAGTATAGCCTCCACAAGACCCAGGACATACTCTCCACACGCAAAGACTTTGGCAAGAAAGAACATCAAACCGATGCTTCCGCCAAACTCGGGTCCCAAAGAGCGGCTGATCATGTCTAAAAATCATTTGATCAAAGATGCTTTGTTTACGAGTGGCAGCAACTATTAAAATAAATAGCACATGTGTTTAGAACTGGTAAGGATACAGTAGGCTCCGCCGCCCTGAATGGCGCCGTTAGTGGAGATGGCGCAGATGGACAGGAGGGTGAGAGATATGATGGTGTAGGCAACGACCACCATTAAAAGGCCCTGCAGCAACCCCGCGTGACCCACCACAAACCCTGCAAAAAGGGGAGATCACACCGCTGCGGGTTACAGCGGCTCAGCTCTGCTGCACACGCTTCACAGACAGCAACATTTACACCTAACCGAAGCTTCTTTTTTTTTTTTATTTCTCTAAATCCTTTGAGCCTGACGCCACACACCTGTTCTCAGAAACAATATGATGCTGAACATGGAGAGGATGGTCGGCACCATCACGCCAAAGAAGGTGTTCAGGCGTCGCGGGCCCTGCTCTGGTTTCCCGGGGCCCGACTCCTGGGGGGAGTCCGACGCCGATCCGCACGGCCCCGCCGTCAGGGTCAGCCCGCAGACCCCCGAGGTGATCAGAGGGGAGCGTTCGCTTGCCATGGCTGCAGAGAACAGAGGCGGCACGTTAACGCGCGTGGGCCGTAAGGTTTAAACAGACCGTAAAATACTTCTGCAGACGGAACAAAACGAATGACTCCACATCCAAAACTGTTCATTCGAAGAAATACTGAAACCCTGAAGATCTTATTAAAAAAATAAAAAAAAATCGGTTTATTCTGAAAACTAATAATCATTAAAAGATAACATAAAGGAAACATTACAGTGCCTTGCAAAAGGATTCATACACCCTTAATCTTTTTCACATTTCGTCATGTTGCAGAAGCAAAGTAAAATGTCTATTTTGTGGAGTTTATGGGACAGACTGACACAAATTAACACATAATTGTGAGGTGGAAACCATACTGCATACGGTTTTAATTTATTTTTAACTAAGAAAAATCTGAAAAGTTTGGAATGCACAATTAGGCCTCCATTTTGCTGCAATTGCATCTGTTCTGTTTTTGGTGTTATAGCTCTACCAGCTTTTATTCAGTTTTTTTTGCCCATTCTTTGCTAAATATCTCAAGCACAGGTACTCTTGATGGAGAGTGGTTTTGAAACACAATTGTCAAGTCTTGCCACAGATTCCCACAAAAATTAAGGTTTCCACTTTCAGCCATTCTAAAAAAAAAAAAAAACTTCACTCCACACCCAGTCCATTGTGGCCCTGACTGCATGTTTAGGATCTTCGTACGGCTGGAAGGTCAACCTTCACCCCAGTCTTGTGTTTTTGTTGTTGTTTGCTTTCAGGATTTTCCTGTATGTAACTACATCTATCTTCTCAACAACTTTGACCTGCAAGTCCATGCTAAACAATAGCATTCCCTCATTATGATGCTGCCAACACAATTATGGTGTGTTCGGGGTAATATGCAGCATAACTTTTCTTCACCACACAGTGTTTGGCATGTAGACTCCAAAGTTAATTTTCGGTTTGATCTGACCAGAGTACCTTCTTCTTAGGTGTCTTCTACATAAACAGGAGCTCTTGTGGCTTTTCTTACACCAGAACCTTTCTTCTTGAGACTCTACAATAGAACCCAGATTCTTCTACCCGAGCTGTTGATCTCTGCCGCTCCTCCAGAGTTACCATGGGCCTCTTGGCCGCTTCACTGATAAATTGCTGTCTTAGTCCAGCCTGACAGTTTTGCAGGGCTTACATAAGCAGGCCAAGTGACTGCTTGGTGTCCCGGGACCACTAGGGGGCCCGAAGAGCAATTAGAGACTTCTTTGTACAAAAGATGATTTCTATATGAATATAGCAACAAAAACATGCAATTTCAGGATTAAATAACAGTTTTTAATAATATATCTTTATGTAGAAATTGTTACTTACAAATGCAAAACAGATTAAATTTATTGGTCTTGAGGCCTTCCCTAGAGGCCACTATGAGCTTCCCGCCATGCAATGTGCAGTGCCCATCCAAACTTCCAGAGCCTCAGTGGCAGAGAACCGAAAGAGGAAAACTAGGGAATAAAAGCCTAGATAAAAGGTATGTTTGCATGTCTTGGTAATGCAATGTTTATCAAAGACATTTGTGTGGCTGTAAACAGAAATTTTGCTTGCTGGTGACCTTGATGTGGATAAACAGTCAAATACTTATCTAACGTCTTTTTAAGGATGTAAAACTGAGTTTTAACTTATAGAAAATAGAAGATAAATGACCTTAAGGTATAGACAGAGATGCTGTACCCCACAATGATAAAAGATTCGGTGAGTATGGAAAAGTATCAGCAGGGACGTCAGATGGATGAACACTGAACGGCTGTGTTTATTGTGCCCTGAGGAGGCACAGCATTGAAAACAGACACGAGTCTGTGATAGGAATCTCTGCATGGGCTGTGGAACACATCAGAACATCACATTCAATAAACACCGTTCATTGTTGAGTCTCTGAATGAGTTTGATAAAAGAAAAACAATTAAGAGGTTACCGTGCAACAAATAAAAAGATTCAGAAGCAAAACAGGACTTAAACTCAAGTAGTCCTAGAGAGTATTTGGGTGAAAGCTTTGGGCTAAAGACAGACACTGGTTGCTTTTTATGAGCATATAGTTTAAATCTACTTCTGTTAACGTAAAAGGTTCTCTATTTACAGTGGCTGACAAAAGCGATCACATTTGATCATGATACAACCACAAGCCTCGATAGATTTCATTGGGGTTTTAATCTGATAGACAAACACAAAGCAGGGTATGATTGTGATGCAGAAGAAAAATGATTAAGCTCAAGCTCAGTCACATTGGGTGCAGTGTGACTAAAGTCAATTTTCAAGTCAGATTCTTTATTAGATTCATGTCTGGACTTTGTTTGGGCCATCCTGACGCCATGAACCATTCTATAGTAGCTCTGACTGGTTTTGCCTTCTAGCAGGACAACACAAAAACATGCACCAAGAGTCACAAAGGACTGAGATAGATCTGTTCAAAAGACAACTAAGTCCGCAAATCTGCCCTTTATGGAACAGCAGGAAGATGCCGTTGCAGATGAAAGCTAAAAATGTTTCCTCTACAGTTTGTCATAAGACTTGTAAGGGACAGAGCAAAAAAAAAAAAAAAAAAAAAAAAAAAAAAAAAAAAGGTGGTCAGACCAACATGAATTGTTCGGCTTGGGTGGAAAATGTTAACCTGACGCCGCCAGATAGATTTGCTTCGCATATCCATCTGGAAACCTTCCGTTGAAGTAATTTTGGGAAGGGGCGAAAATACTGGTTAGCTGATTGGCCTATGTTGGTGATAGACGGGCCAAATAAACCAATCATATCAACGAAGCATATGACGTACTCGTCAACATGCTTTGTCGTCGCTCTGTTACGAGCGACGACGAAAACACAACCACAAGCCAAGCTACTCTTGCTGCTGCAGGTAAAGGCTCGTTAGCTCAGCAAAGAAATACTCTGTAATTACGATAAAACTTGCTCAATAGCCACGCTAACGCTAGTTTCATCGGCTGAAGCCGCCATGTTCTTTAGACTGAACTGTCACGCTTCTCGTTGCGTCACACCTCAACCCGCCTCAAAGCCAACGCTGATTGGACGTTCGTTTGGTGAACGGCTCCAAATTTTCTTTAACGGAGAGTAGCCAGACTGATCTGCGAGTGAAACCTTGAAAGCTCGCGAGATCCGGATGGTCTCACGAGGCTAGGAAAATGTAGCACTGTATATCACTTTGGACCCACTTTACCCACAGTGGCACATGGTGGTGGCTGCATAATGATGTGGGGATTCTGTTCTTCAGCGGGGACAGGGAAGAACATTTAGAGGGTTCAAAGTACCCGAGACTTCTGGCAAAGGTTCCCCTACCATCAGCAAAAAGAGCCCAAAAGTACAGCTAAAAGCAACAATAAAACAGCTTGAATCACTTAAATACAACAGCAACACTGGTTAAAGTCTTCTATGTAAAGTAGAACGCAAAGTACAAAAAATACCATATTTATTTCTAAAGTGCTTAAAATACAACCTAGCAGCTGACCAAAGTGCTGCACAAAGATAAAAACAAAGAACAATAAAACAGTAAAATAGATGAGAAAACAGAATACAAGTAAAAAAGTGCAATATTAAGACTCACTCTGGGTTGAAAGGCAAAGAGAAAAAAATGTCTTTGTAAACAAGTTTTAAAAACTCCCCATCTCTTTAAACAGAAAGAGATGGGGAGTGCCTGACCTTCACTGGCTTTCTAAAAAGGTATTTGGAACTGCTAAAGGCATCTGGTCGGACGATCTAAAAGCACGTGATGGCATATAAAGGCGCAACAGTTCAGACAAATAAGGGCTAAGACCATTTAGAGACAAGAAGAACTTTAAAATGGTTTTGAAACTGAAACCAATGAGGGGACGCCAAAACCGGAGGGCTGCCTGACTAACTTTGGTAAAAAGAGAGTTGCAGTAATGCAGACATGAAGTAATAAAAGCGAGCATCAGTCTCCAAGAGAGGCCTAGAAAGGAAGGGTCTGATTTTCGACCGGGCGCCTCAGCTGAAAGAAAGACGACTTAACCACGCCGCTGACATGACCGTCAAATTTCAGGCAGGGGTCCGTTTTCACCCCTAAGTTTGTGACAGTGGATTTTTGGTATGGAGCCAAAGAGAAAAAATCAAAAGGGGGGGGGGGGGTTCTAGAACCACCAGATTTAAAAATCCTAACCTCAGTCTTTTTTTTTTTTTCATTAAAAATGAAGGAAATTAAGTGCCCTCCATCGTCTGACGTCGTTGAGACAGTCCAGCAGAGATTCAGTGGAACCATTATGTTTCACAGGGAAGTAGACTTGATAGTCATCAGCATATAGATGAAACTGCACACCATGCTATCTAAAAATAGAACCTAATGGCAGACCAATCAAACAAACAAAACATTTTTTTTTAACTCTCATGATTGGTTAAAATCCTTCTTTTGCAAAGAAGAATTGTCAAACAAATCAATCTTTAGACACGGAAAGCTGCTAGTGACATACTCCAAAAACGCCTGCAGCTGCAACTGCAGCCGCGAAAGGCTGCTCTGCAAAGCATTGCCTCAGGGGGGGGCAGGTTACACATGCACCTCGTCCTTCTCAGACGACTGTAACCCATCACTCACTTCCTCTTCACACTCACCCATTGCGTTGTGCTGGTTGATCACAAAAAAAATTACAATTAAAACCCACGGATGTCTTCAAAGGATGTAGGAAAGTTATTGCAGGGCAGCAGACTAAGAGATGGTGTTTATAGGGCAGCAGAGCCCAGAAGTCTTTTGCAGTGAAGCTCAGCAACACAGAATAAAGAAACGCTCCACAGGTTTTTACAACAGCGTGGTTCTGTTTAGTTTACAACGGCTGGTGATAAACCGACAAAAAAAACAACGAAACCATAATCATGTTTAAGGCTTTACGAGATGTTTCTGTTTGCCCTGTAATAAAATAAAGGCCTTAAATAGCGTGTTAAACCCATAAATTCTTTTGTAGGTATGTTTTTCTTTTTTGTCCCCCCACACACACACACAGTGGTTCCTTTTTTGAAGAGCCGCAGCTCATCATAAGTCAGACCTCACTATGTTCTGTGGCGTTTTAAATATTTCAGTATGACTTCACGTTCTGTGCTCGGACGCAAAAACCGTTGCCCAAGACAGGGAGCGCCGCCCCGACAGGCCCACAGGGAGAACCTGTGAGTCGAGCTTTTCACGTCACGCTTCCCAATCAAGGCGCCCGCTCGCACTTGAGGTTGGTATTTTCAGTCATCTGATTCACGGCAGCCTGTTTGTTTTCACATGCAAACCCCAGCCAGAGAGCGCTCGCCCCATCGGAGCACCACGCCTCGGCCCGTTCTTTGTCAAGGAGGTTGCCGTGTGTGATCAGCGGAGCAGGTGAAATGCTCAGCGAGCTGCTCAGCCACAGGAATCACATGACGGGGAAAGCAGAGTCAGACACGGATATCTTCTCCTCGTTCCTGTCAATATTGAGCCCAATAACTTTCTTTCTTCCTTACTTTTGGAACGACTGAGGCAATATCTTCGTTATTTAGTTACTTTTTAAGAATAGATATTAGAAAAAGAAAAAAAAGAAACAAATTCTAAAACTCGATACAAATGGGACTGGCTGGAGCATTAGAAAAATCAAATGTACAGATGAAGGCTAATTGGTTGGCAGCCCTGCTCAAGAAGCACAAAGCCTTAAAATAAATTAAGTTGTAAATTATCCAGCAAAAATCTCACAATAAAAAGCGTTTAAAAAACATGAAACTTTTTATTAAGGTGGCTACAACACTTGGATTCCTTTTAACACCGGCAACTTTAAAATAAAATTAAAATCAAGACCATATTTCTTTAATCAAACTTAACTTTTTTTTATAATAATTTGATCTGAAAAAAAAAAAAACACTTCTTGTTTCCTCTGACTGTCCTCCAGGCAGACAAGAACCCATATCAACAACTATTTGGCACGGAACAAATGAAGAATATGTGGTAAAGCACCTGATTTCCACTGCTAGGTACGGTGGAGGATCTGTGATGATGTGGGCTCCTTTCTCCTCAGAAGGCTCTGGGAAGTTTCCTAGTGGCTGACATCAGGCACTAAAATACAAGGTCATTTAATAAATCTGCTGGATTCTGACGGCTACCGGCTATTTCAACAGATTAATGATCCAAAACACCAAATCATCCTTCCATGCTCATCTCCGTCTCCAGACCTAAATCCTATGTACCATGGGATTTTCCACTGTCACTGAATAAATGTTTTGTTTTTTTTTTCAGTGTGAGATGTTGCTGCTACAATGAAAGATGAATTTATTTAGGACTTTTAAACAAAAAGTGATTTAAACAACTGCATCTATTCACATTTAGCACCGTGGAGGCTTCCTCGCTTGTATTCGTGGATGCGCACGAAGGTTTATTGTGGAACCGCTCAGACTCATTGTGACCTATAAGTGTCGTTTGAAAAGGGGAAGTTGAAGATCTCGTCTTGCGCTTCCTTCCCTGTAAGGGTGATGCTGCTGGCTGCGCGCTCTGCGGGAGGCTGCATGGTGACGCACTGAATTTATGATGCAGCTGCAGACGGAGCACATCCATCCAAAAGGCCCCGTGAACGTGCCTGCAGCTCCAAAATAAACCTCCGCTTCCGTCACGGCATGCACGCGGCGTGGGGAGGGAGGGGGCGGCGCTACGGCGGGGATAAAAACAAACGAATAAATAAACAAAAAGTTTACGTCTTTGAAGAGCGCAAATGTGACGAAACTTGTGCACGCTTTCCGAGGGTAGCGGGGAGGAAGTTGCCGCGCCGGCGCCGTACGCCGGGACGATCGTGCAGGTCGTCTAATTGGAGCAATATTGCTCAGTCTGACAGCGACACCCAGGATGTCTGCAACCAGAGGCATCCTTTGAGGTTTCGTCAAACACGAGTGTGACAAGCTTACCGCTCAGCCTCATCCACTTCCTGCTTGCGGACTCCTCGTTTCGGGGGGCTCCACCGCTGATGCCGGGTGTGTGTGTGTGCGTGTGTGCGCGCGCTGCTCGGCGGCGCAGAGGTGACGCTCCAGCGGGCAGAATGTGACCGGTGGGAGGAAGGGGCTCCAGACGGGGCTGAGTTACCTCCGGACAGCTGGATGATGTGGGAAATGGGCTGCCCAATAACAGCACATCTGTCCCGACACGCCTCGCCCCCCTCTGTTATTTGTTACAAAGAGTCACGGGAGAGCAGAGAGGCCCATGTGACTTCCAGGAGGGGAGGGCAAAAACATCTCAAATATGAGCCAAGGTACTGCTGCTGGTCGCGCGGAAACTCCGCCCCTAAGTTCAGATCTGTCCAGCGTGAGCTCATCGCTGACTCATAAACATCCTTTAATACGCTTTGAACAGCAACTGAGCTGATTTAGGATGCTGACTTATTTCATGGTATGGTGCATTTGTATTATAAGAGGGAAAACCTGCCGAGCAAGCGCTATAAAACCTGACTGACGTAAAGTGGCGATGCTGGGCAAAACTGCATTTCCATTTATGACCACAGGAGGTCGCTGTACAGTAACGTTCACGGACTTCCGTAAACAGACCTTTTAAACGTTTCTTAAAACGTATTAATAAAGATCAAAGCACATTTCCTTAAAAAGCTATCATTATTTTTACGATTCAAAGACATAATTTCGGGTTACGAAGTAAATCAAATAACGTTCTCATTATTATTTCTTTAAATTCGGTATGACATTCTGTTTTATCATTTTTCTTTGTTGGAAATTGGCTTACATAATTTCGTTTTTGATCTTCATGAAACGACTATACAACACAGATTAAATGTCAAGTTTATTTCTACAGCATTGTGGGAAAACAGTGTGTCATAAGCTGAATCCAATTACTTTCTTTTATTGAGTCAGGAATGCCCCATAGATACACAAATACACATACTGCAAAGCACACAAGTAAAAGACAAACATGATAACACAGAGCAAATAAAACTCTCATGACAACCAAAGACTTAAACCGATTTGTTTTCTTCAAATTAGAGGAAATTAAAACTATTTAAATGCTACAACATACATTAGGGAAAACATACAGCAGATTAAGAGCCCATCAATGGAATCAGTATGTAAAAAAATATATTTTTAACCAGTAAGTTTAAAGTATCTGTTGTCTAAGCATTGTGAACTTATGATACGTTTTATCATTTTTGGACTACCAGCACAAAAGCTATATTATCTTTGAATATCAATCTGGAATCAAACACAAATTCATAAAAAAAAACAAAAAAGGAATTTTACTGTTGTAATGGTTAAGTAAAACTATAAATCTGCGACTCTTCAAAGTATTGTGTGAATTGTGAATGTTTAAAACCAAGTCTAGCAGTGTGTTCCAATACATTGTTGGCGCATAAAAGAAGAATCACACTGATGTTTTGTTGGACCCCCTTTAACTTTGACAGTGATAGACATTGACTGTGGCATAAATTCAATAAGCTTCTGCTGTTTTACAGCATTTATGTCCGTCCAGAGTCGCATTCCCTTCTCACCAAGATCTTGTCGAGATGATTGAAGAGTCAGACTGCTGCTGAAATTCTTCTCCTGCGTGTCGCAAAAACTATCAACCGCGCTAAAGTCTGGTTGCTGTGGCGACCGCTCCACGTGTGAAAATGATCTCTCATGCTCCCTGGGCCACTCTGGCACAATCTGAGCCTGACAAATCCTTGCAATGTCGTCTTGGGATATGGCTGTACCATCATGGAAGAAGGAGTTCGCTGATGGAATAAACCTGCTCGTTCAGTCTAGCTCCAGAGTCACACGGCCTTGCTCTCTGGCCACTTCACGTTGCTACACCTGGGCCTGACTAACTCCAGGTCGTAGCACTGCCGTAGAGATCATGGCTGCATTATGGGCGTTGCACCCATCACTCTGGAACAGAGCGAATCTAGACTCCTCAGACCACATGACCTTCTTCCATTGCTCCCGAGTCCAATCATTTTTTTTCCAATTCCCCCACTGATTAGTGGTTTTCTCAAGGCTATGCAGCTGTTTAGTCCCAAACCCTTTGAGTTCCCTTCTTAATGAGTGGAAATGTTCTTATTATTGAACATAGCCCCGAGTTCTGCTGGTGGTTTTATGAGCAGATTTCACCAAACATTTATGTGAGTGATGATTCTGATCGATAAAGATTTTCTTCAAACCACTTTTCTTCAGCAAAGCAAAAATTACTTCCCTGTGTCCCCTCTGATGTTTTCTGTGTTTGCTGCATGCTAATAATTTGACCCTTCGTCACGGATAAGAATTAAATAACTTGTTTCCTGCTAAAACACGGTCTTCCACGCAGTAATCATCCATTGGGAGGCCCTTAAATATCTACTTGAGTAAATCCTGGTGGTGACTTTGTTTTGAACACGGGCAATTTATTATCATATTTCCTTTCCCTAAAATCTTTTTGCGTATATTCATGTAAAAATGTGAATAAATCTAAGGACAGACGTGTGGCTCAGCTTAAAAGTTCACATTTCGATGGAATGGTTTGTTAAAAATAAGACTGCAAGAAAACTGAAATCCCCAGCTTGATCCAAGCCTACACCTGCTCGGTTTTAAGAAATCACTCTGAGACGTCTCATCAACAATATCACCAGTTGTGTACAAACATTGGCATCCCTGCAAGTCAGCACGGCCCATTTTTGCCCCTTTTTTGCCAGCAGGACAGCAGTCTTATAACATTAACCAAGTTTGAAGCATATGGAGAGAGGGATGTTTGATCATTACTTGCAACCTCAATAGATTGCACACAGCCCTGGTTTCTCTCTGATGCTCTCTCCTCTTCAGCTCACCTAAAGGCTTTTCTGTAGGATTTAGGTGTGCGGACTGAGATGGTCCTCTTAACTGTGAGGTTGCTTTACCATCCTGCCCACTAAGTGAGATGGTCTCATGACTACGGTTCCTTACGCTGCCTAGTTAGAGTGGCTAAGAGAAGAGTGCCTTTGTGTTACCTCTTATTTGTACCACAGGGAAACAGGACGGTGGGAATTACTAATTAGACATCCCTATAGAACATGTGTTTTCATCACTGAATACATCTCCAGTAAAAACAGTCCTCTTAATGTCAGGGTTAGGGTTTCATAATGTTCTGGAAGACATTTATGTCTTTGCATAATAGGGATCAAGACCTTTTTGTGTATTGCACTGGTATACATTTGCTTACAGGTTTAACTACAGCAGATAATTGGACACTACAGGTTGTACGGCATGCGTTTGCAATGCTTTCCTTCCAACATTCAGTGAAACGCAAAACAAAATATTTTAAAAAGATTTAAAAACCCAACACAAAAGCTCAGGAATAACCTTATTCATTTGGTTGGGTCCACTTAGATGTAAGTACATCTCAGCAAGGGAGGCGATCAGATTTACAACGCTGCAGCTGAAGAGAATAAGTTGACCTTTGCAGCTTCACCAGGCCATGCCTAAAATGAATACATTTTTGCCAGTCTAGGCAAACTAGGTTTGCCTTTTTTTAATTATGTCCTTCATTTATCCAAGTGAAAAGTCCATATTGGCTTTTTCAAGAGGCCAAGAAGGCAGCAGGACTTACAACAAACACCTACACAGAAGAGAAGAAACACAGCTGGCAGTCAGTAACAAGCAAATAAACAGCCAAAGCCAATGTTTAAACAGACCGACAGGAAGAACTTAACCATATGACTTTTATTTTTATTGCACCAGGTATATGTTCCTCATATTATCAGAATATACAAATGCATGCCACAGTTTTCAGAGTTTTTATGGAAAATAATAGGGTTGTAAATCATCCGGCTTTATCGTGTTACAATGTGATAATGATATGTTTGTACGATGATACGGTATTTGCCGTTATAACAAAGTCTATTACTATTTCCAACCAATGCGATTGATATGATGCAGTATCATCTGCCAACCTAACACTATTATTTACATTGATATTAACTCATTTATATATATATATATATACATATCTTGATATCTATCTATCTATCTATATATATATATATATATATATATATATATATATATCTTGATATCTATCTATCTATATATATATATATATATATATATATATATATATATATATATATATATATATATATATATATATATATATATATATATTGATATATATACACATGTTTTGACAATTTTATTTCTAAGCAGGCATTTAAATAAAAACAACATTCTTATCATTTTTAAAATACTGCTAATAATAATAGATCATCTGTTCACTTTAGTCTGCTGCTTTGTGCATTTCAAAATAAAAGGTGCATCTTAAAAATGACGATATGGATCGGTATTTTCCTTTTTGCATCGATGTAATTGGATCGTTACAAATTTAATCGATTTATCGATGTGGATGGCTGTATTGTCACTCTCCTGGTAAATAATTTAGGAAACAAAATGCATAAATTTCATTGCAGTATGACACATTGGCAATATTTCAGTGAGGGGACAAATACTTTCCCAAGGAACTGCATCTAATTGAATCTATGCACAGCGTTTTTGTTTATTTAGGCTTATTTAGAGTAAAGGTTTAAAATGTAGAGAGGTTTTTTTTCTCTCTCTCTCTCTTTTGGTCATTGTGTCTGGAAGTCTTAAATATTTCTGTTAGTTTCTCCTGTGAGGAGAATAAGGGAGGAGGGGGTGTGGGGGGGTCCTCAGAGGTATATTGTGCTGCAAGCATTCACGTCTTCTGACTGTTCACAGGGAGCAGTTTGCAGATTTATTTTGTGTCGGTGCTCCGGGTCTGAGGCAGCTGCCCTGGCAGAGTGTCGGAAGAGGGAGGGAGGAGGCAAGCAGAGGGAGGAAGGAAACGGGGATAACGTCACGAAGACGCGGAGTAAAACGGGCTGAGCAGCGCTTAATGGACGATCCTTGATGCGGGCCGGAGGAAGGAAAAACTGGGGCCAGCTCTTTTGATTTATTTTCCCCCTTACATCAGACGAGGATAACAAAAAAACAACAACAATGTTTTTCCCAACCTTCCGAACGTGAAAAGGTGCGCCGCCGTCGGGAGAAGGAGGGGGCCCAGAAGAAACAGCAGCAGCAGCAGATTTGATCCTTTTTATTCCTACATTTTTTTTTTTTACCCCCCCTCCTCCGGAGCTCCACCAAACCGGAGAAATGGAAATGTGTGGAGCCCTCCTCCGTTCGCCCGTCCACTGATCGTGACACACGGAACTTTTGAAGGAGGATCGGCCCCCGAACGGCGTCTTTAATGCGTGAAAAAGACACGCATTTCAACCCTCCACGGCTTTTCGGAGACGTCGCTCTGAGTGCTTTCTGAAGCCCCCTTCGGGAGAATTAACAGGTAGCCACCCTTTATTGAACAGCGCCGTGACAGCTGCCGTGGGTCAGCCCGCTCTGCGTTAAGATGGCTGGCTGATTATTTAAGATCAAATGTGGGCTATGGCACAAACGATTACAGGTAGATTCGTATTTCATGGCCACAGATAGATGGGGGGAAAAAAGGGGGGGGGGGGGGCATAGAGGGGGGGAGGGAGAGAGAGAAAGAAAGCGCAATAGTCTGCATCCAAATACATCCCCCGTGATGCGCGCTTGTCTCTTTCCAGTAGATTTGATTTCTGGCCTGCATCTATCTGCATGCTGCTGCACACGCATCCTTTTAGACCCTTTTCTCCCCCCCCCCCATCTGCTCCACCAGACATGCAGCAGTTAAACGGCTCTGCACTCCTCTCCGAGCTGCAGATGTGGCCCTCCTGGTAGCCCAGCATCAGATCAGGGCATCCGGAGGGGTGGGGTCCACTTACAAGCCCTGTGAATTCCTGTCATCTTGTGTTGGGTGGTTGGGTGCTCTCAGAGGCTAGACCGCTGAGGGGAGGCTCGGAGCCTCCTGTCCTCTGCCGGGCAATGCAACCGAGCGCAAGCAGGGGGCCCGGCCGCCGCAGCTCCACCGTGAATCCCCTCGTCCGGGCCAGTTGATGCTCACAGGCAGCTAGCCCCCCTGAGCGTCTGGCTCGACTCATCCGGGGCCTGATCTCTGATGTGGCCCTCCTCTACCTCCTCCCTAAGTCTTTCTCCTCCTCGTTGGCTAAACGAGCAGCTGTGCCAGGAGCCTGAGCCCCACGATGCACCCCTCCTTTGGCTTCCATTTAGCGCTGTGATCCATCTGGTCGAAGGGCCCCTCCAGGGAGATGTAGCCTACTACAGCTAAACGTTCCTCCTCGCAGTGTCGGTACTGTGTCAGCTGCGAAGGGGCTCTCGTTATCCGTACGGTTGCGTATACACAAAGACCGGGGACCGGAGCTGGGCCGAAAGGGTAACGGGGGCCCTCAGTACGTGCTTTATTTGGGGCCCTTCTTCCAGTTCAGCCAGACTCGTGCATTTTCTGCCCTCATCTGAGCGGTGAGGTGTCCAGGACCGACCTGCTGACTTGCGATCAATAGAAAAATCTAAAACCCGACGTGCAAAGTGTTCGCCTGAGGTTGTTTTCCCAGCCGCAAGGTTCCCCGGGCCCTTCGCTCTCAGCCCGTTATCCATTTGATGCATCTCTAATGCCCCGACGCATAAAGCTAACCTTAAACACCAACTGCATTGACGGGCCTGTAAATTATGTATAGTTTGTGATCCTACGCGCGGTCGGAGGAGACTTGTACGGCTGAAAATAATAACACTGCGTGAACCGGAAGGGTTTCGGGCTGTGGTGTCGGGTCTTAGGGTGCTGTTGATATTGTTAATCCAAATAGAGATAATACAGCAGTGGCCTCCATTCCAAAAGATGTTTTTTTCTTCCCCAAAAATAAAATTATTGTTAGTTTGCAACAGTAGACTAACAAAACCCAACTAAAGCCCCATAGTCCTCAAATCTTTCCAGTTAACTCACAGGGTTATATCTGTCTGGTTGTCTAAGACAATCAACAACAGGTATTAATAGACGCAATTTCTATTCAACGCTCGGTGTTTGGGGGATTAAAGACAAAAATGTATACACCAGAAAAGTACTGAGATTAGAAGGGCCTGAGAAAGACTCCTGAGAGTGAATACTTGTCGTTTGGGTGGCGGAGGTAGAACCCTCACAGGCGTGCCAATGTTAGCTATCTGGAACAAAAAAAACATACTTAAAGGTTTTAACGTTAAATTTAGTTCCAGGTAAGAGCTGCACCACACGTCATCACTGTAATATCCGTGTGCAAGACATTAACGTCGGGTGGTTTGGAATGCAATATTTTGGGGGTTTTATTTGTTTTCGATAAATGCAACATTTTGGATGTCGAGGAGATATTGAGTCTGTCGGGTGGAGTCTCACTGCAGTAGATGCCAACACCCGACAGTTTTGCTAAAAACCCAATTATTACAGGAAGATGACGCCATGGCACGTCACATTTTATCGTTCAGTGGCAATGTCTAATGTCTACCACCATCTTATTAAACAGGAGTTGTTATTTTTTTGTTCGTTTGTTTGTTTGTTTGTTGGGCAAACTTAGTTCAGCCAATGACCTGGCCCTACTCATGAAGCCATCGGGCAAAATGAATAGGACCCCTCCCCCCCACTCAAGTGAAGCCCATAACCCTTTTGGAACCACGGCACCAGTACCAAATCTTTTTAACTGTCTGAACTTGATTGTTCGCATTTATATGCTCCAGGTTTCGTCGTTTGTTTTTAAGCCACCATTTTAATTGAACATATCACTGTGTTTAGCTTCACCCTCACAGTATTCAATTCACAGTATTTATGAAATAAAATAGCAGCGAATAAATTATGGACCAAATGTAAACTCTAAAACTCACTCATCTAGTGCGGTGTCTTTAGGTCGGCCACAAAATCTTAGATCTAAATGCCACAATACTCCAATCAGCTAGTTTCTGTAGCTTTTAATATAAACCCCAGGGAAAGAGAGCGCCTCCTGCTTGTTCCCTAGTGTCTCCGTTTGACACTTTGATGCATTTTGAGGCAATAAAAGATTTTTGAGAAGTCTGTTGATTTGGCTGGCAAAATAAAGACTTCCCATCCAGGAAAATGACTTTGCCACTTTTACAATACTTTTACAATAGTGTACCTTATTGATCCCAGAATTGGGAAGTTATTGAAACATCATGTGGAAACATTTGGGGCCCTTTATATGAAAAAAAAAACAAAAAACAAAACAGGACTTGACAATAGTTGTAAAAACTGTTTTCTTGGTTTTCCCCTAAAACACAGAAATATTGTGCTGTGTTGTTTTCTTAATCTAATTTAGTTCTGAGTTAAATGTCACAAAATTATTTTTAATTCCTTTAAATATGTCAATAGAGTTTAAAACTCAATTATTATACATGTAACTACAAATTTGAAGTTTTAAAGGTCCATTTTATGTTCTTAGGGGGGGCCCCCTGCTGGCCTGGAGGACATAAGCAGCAGCTAAGTTTGCTTTGCCTTGGGCCGGCTCTGTCAGGCTTTCAAGGTCTAACCGTGCTTCAATCAAGAACAGGAGACTGTTGCTGAAAGGATGATGTGGCGTATTCACATGTAGTTAGAGGATCTGTCCTCTGGCAGGAGACTGTCAATAAGGATGACTGTCCCCAGGATTATCATGAGGTCTGACTGAACTGTATGAATCCGGCTTTAAAGGGAATATTCACCATTTATCTGCTGCCTGGTAA
This sequence comes from Fundulus heteroclitus, assembly GCF_011125445.2. Lineage (NCBI taxonomy): Eukaryota > Metazoa > Chordata > Actinopteri > Cyprinodontiformes > Fundulidae > Fundulus > Fundulus heteroclitus. Next base: position 25,238,586 of record NC_046371.1, read on the forward strand.
TGAAACTGGCAGCCGAGAAGTAGCTTAGTCATTACAGATTATTCTCCCCTGTTAAAACCGAAGATGGTTTTGCAGTCATAAACAGATTACAAGTGTTGTTGTTTTTTTTCTCACAGAGGCTTCAGTAAACCTCAGAGATTAAAGTGCTTTGATTTAAGCATTAATGTTCACAAATAAAGTGAAAAAGTGCTTCAAGTAAAGAAATATATATATTTTTTTAATTGTATGACATTTGATTAAGATGACTACTGGATTACTGGATTATGAGAGAGCATCGAACTATGATTATCCCAGATGGGATTATATTGAATGCATGGTCACAGTATACCTACTTATATGGGCTGGAACCAGCCTTGGCTGTCTCCGGGCAGGAAGCTTCATGGACATATCATCTGTCAGCGGCTAGTAGAGAGACAAATAAGGCGAACGGTCATCCAATGTCACAACCCTGAAACACATTTTACTGTATTTAAGTGATGCTTCATGAAATTAAAATAGTTCTCTAAACAACAGGTTAAAGCTAGGACAACTTCCAAAATGAGTGAGCTGGAGCAGCTTCGTCAGGAGGCCGAGCAGCTGAGGAACCAAATACGAGTAAGTTGTTTTTATAGTTAATACATTCATCCATAATGTTAAATTTTAGTTTTTCTAAAAAGTGGTGTTCTGTCTTTGCCCTGCCTGTGATGCCCTGCTCATTAGGATGCCAGGAAAGCTTGTGGCGATTCAACACTCACCCAGGTAAATGGCACTCAAAAATGCCACACTAAATGATAAATGTAATAAATTTATTTATTTAACACTTTTTTGCCATATTGACTACCCAAAGCGGTGAGTAACCTGGGAGGTGCAAGAGGATGCTGGAATTGAACCTATGACTTTCAGATTGCAAGAAAAAACTGCACCTTTCCCCTGAGCTACAGTCGCTGCCACTCTGACTGTATCTGTGTGAAACGCTGGATTTGTTTAAATATTGATGAGAACATTGACTCAAAAGAAAAAAAAAAACGAATCACTATGGAAGAAAAAAAGAAAAATTGTACTTTGGATAAAATCTTTGTTCTCATTTAGATGGCTGCTGGTTTGGATCCCGTCGGCCGTATCCAGATGCGGACAAGGCGTACCCTCCGCGGCCACCTCGCCAAGATCTATGCCATGCACTGGGGTTCAGACTCAAGGTGGGTCTGACACCTTTTATTTTTTAGATATAAATAAAAACTAAATAAAAATGATATATATTTATATATATTTGCCTAGTACAGGGGTTTAGACCCCCCCCTCAATTGTTTTATTTATTTTTTGGTGGGGGTGAGAACAAAGTTATAGTAAAGTTGTAAAATTACGAGAATAAAGTAGCATTTCTATAGCAACTTTACAAAAAAGGAGCAGCTTTCCTACACTGTTAAATGTTAACACTTGTTTCACAAGTAAAAGAATACAAAATCTTTTTAGTCCATCAGCATCAAATCATCTTGCAACCCCCAAGAGGTGTCCTGTGACCCCACAGGGGGTCCCGTCCCCCACTTTGGGAACCCCTGGCCTAGACGACTTCAAAACCTTCATTTTTGCTCCTTTTTCTTAGTCATTCAGACGTAGACCTGCTGGTATGCAAGCCAGTGAGTTATGCTGCAGGATAGTTGTCCTGCTGCCAAACCAATGGATGCTTGTGCTTAGGGTTGAGCTGTTTCTTTTTTTTTTTTCTTTTTTTTTCTTGTGACTGTGTAGATCTTGCAAGAATCGGGCTTGGCTAATTCATGACAGTTTTTTTATTGGCCAAAAGTTACCTTTACGGTTAGTGCTACAGTGTTTTAAATAAAAATAACCGTCAATGGAAAACGGTGTTTTGCATTTATTTGGATTGTCTTCAAAACTGGTTTGATAATCTGAAACATTTTGCTGTGAGACAACAAGCAAAAAAACAGAATAAATCATTAAAGTGTGCAAATGCTGCACAATCTTATGTAGGAGATAAAGCGCGTGTGTAATTAAAGAGTTGATGTTTTAAAACCGTTAGGTCTGATCTAGTCAGGAGTAAATGTTTGGGATAATTGTGATCCAACGTGTAGCCTGGAGTTCACCTGGAATTGACCCTGATTTTTTGCGAAAAAGCCAAAAACCTTTTCCAAACCTTTGCCCGCCTTTGTCTCGGCAGGCTTCTGGTCAGTGCCTCTCAGGATGGGAAACTGATCGTCTGGGACAGCCACACCACTAACAAGGTAAAGTCAGTGAAAAAGCTTTTTCTCGTGAGGTCATAACTTGTCTGAACTAGAAGTTGAGCTGAGTGACTCACCGCGGCTTCCAGGCAGCAACTGGGAAGGTCTAATGCAGCATTAACCGTTGCTTCAGAGGTGATTTTCCTGCTGTTAAAGAGAGTATTTTATGCGTTTTCCCCCCTGTTAAAAACCCCCGGCACCGCATAGCCTCGTTGCCATGTAAAAGTTTCCTATGAAATGTCCTCACGGGAGACTTTTACGTATAGAAAAGTCTGCTTCAGGACACTTTAAGCTAAACTGAAGTCTCTCGTACATGTTTTTTTTTTTTTTTACCATCCCATACTGACCTGCTTTTTTGGGAGGTGGCTCTTAAAAATTTGAGCATAGTAAATATTTCACACATAGAAAAGGCTTTTTTGTAAAGCCTATAACTATAACAGTTTTTCGGAGCCTTTCATTTCAACCACGATATCTTAGCTCTGGCTGCATGCTTAAAGTTCTTTTGCTGCCTCCGAAAGCTTTTCTTGTTGGATTGATCCAGTTTTAGCTCGATCCATCAACTGATCAGCCTCCCTGTCCCTTCTGAAAAAAAAATAAGCAATTCAAAAGTCCCACAGCATGATGCTGCCACCACCGCGTTTAACCATAGGGATGGCGTGTGGAGGTGGATGTGCAGTGTACGTTTTCCTATACAGATAGTGCTTTGGATGAAGCACAAAAACCATAAGTTTGGTCTCATCTATCCAGAGAACCTTCTTCTACTTGTTTATTGTACCGCTAAATGGCATTAAAAATGACTTCTAATGGCTTTCTTTCGTTTGTGGCCATCTCCTTGACGTTCTTCCGTAAAGGTCAGATTGTGGGTCAATAGCTTTCCTATTGACGGACTCTCCCACCTGCGTTGCAGATCTCCTAGAGCTACCATTGGGTCTGCTTCCCTGACAAATGTTCTGCCCGCCCAGCCCGGCAGCCATGTCTCCTTTAGGTTTGCTGTTGTGCCGTACTCTTATTTTCAGACACTGGTTTAAGCGCCGCTCTGTGGGAGAGTTTGAGAACCCTGACAACTTTCTCCCGGACCTGTCTGCTGTGTTCCTCAGTCTGCACGATGCTTCATGATGGAACTTTATTTCAGGGAATCAGATTAAAAGGGGGCTGAATACATATAAATACACCACACCTCCGAGATGTTTATCCGTACAAAGTTTAGAAAAATCATGCATCATTTCCCTCAATTGCACAATTACTGCTTGATGTTGGCCCATCACCTACATTTCCAGTAAAAAGACTTTTTTTGGGCTGCAATGAGACAAATTGTTACAAAAGTCCAAGGGTTATGAATATCTTCGCAGGACACTATAAATGTTGCAACGCAACGCAAGTCACGCACCTGTGAGAACCCCTCCTTTATGCTGACGTTTCATCACGCCATGCCTTCCCTCTCTTCTTTAGATACACGCCATCCCCCTGCGCTCCTCCTGGGTGATGACCTGCGCGTACGCCCCCTCTGGGAACTACGTGGCCTGCGGCGGCTTGGACAACATCTGCTCCATCTACTGCTTAAAAACACGCGAAGGCAACGTGAGGGTCAGCAGAGAGCTACCCGGCCACACAGGTGAGACGGCGTCAAGGATCGCCTCGCCGCCACATCCGGTCTGACTCGGCTTCCTTTGGAGTTATTCGTTTTCACGCGTCTATCGAACGCAGGCCAGAGCGTTTTAACTGCGAATCAACAAAATGGCTCATTAAAGGTATACTATGCAACCGGGGTTGATTTTCCAGCTAGGCTCCCCCCAGAGGGCGAAAGTAAAAGTGCACTGTTGTAAAGATGCTCAGCTGTTCTGGTTTCTCCGTCAAGCCAGGCGCGGTTGTTTTGAGCTTAGCAGACAGGCGAACGCAACCAAAAGTGGAAAAAACGGCAGTACAAACAATGACTAACACAGTGAAGGTATGAACATCAAGCTTCCCGCAGCGCTATCTTGGTGAGGCGGCCGCCTCGCCAAACTCACGCTACCGCCTCGCCAATATTAAAAAAAAATAAATAAATAAAATAAAATAATAATTTAAAAAATAATAATAATAATATTAAAACTTGATATACTTGCATGTTTATTTGACGTTAACACGCGGTTCTTTGTTGTTGATTTCGCGCGTGCATATAGTGAATGGCAGGGCAAAAACACATGGAGTTCTCACCGTAAAGCAAGACCGACTCTCGCGGTGTTGCACGAGACTTCTGAGCCTGTGGGCGCGGGACGAGGGCTCCTGCAATTGCAAGTACGGTATTTCCCCCAAAGACCACCAGGGTGGCCGAGAAAACCTTTGTTGGACCTGAAATGACTTATTTAATCATCCAAAACGGTATGGAACACATTAATTAACTGAAAAATGTTGCATAGTATGCCTTTAATACATTAGATATTAGGATTTGTACTTTAGTGTTTAAGGGGCAACATTTGCTCCAGTCAAATGTCGGGATAACCTGGGTGGATACAAAAAGCAGTTTTTGTATTGATCTCATTCGCTAAAAGGAAACAAACATAGAAGATCCCAAGGAGCAACGCACCGTGCCCCGTTCTAAAGGAATTATGCAGATGTAGGTTTAACGCGATACTTTACCCGCATGCGAATGTTTTGAAGTTGCCATGCCAGAGTCCCTGCTTTACTCTGATAGAGAATTGGTGGAGGGTGACTGAGAGAAAACCTTCCAACCTCAGCGACTTGCAGCTCACCACCAAAAGTTTTCCGATAATTTTCCTATAGATCATTTAATAACATGCTGAAATACAAATAGTTTGTTTCAGGAAATTGAAACTCCTTTCCCACGGATTGTTTCTTCCTTTTTCAGATGTGTCTGCCTCATTTCCAATCAGAAAAGAAACATCTTGGTTCAATGTAAACAATCTAAACCGAAATCTGCCAGGGTTGTGAATACTTTTCGACTGAACCGCATCAGTCTGGAAAATGGAAAAAGTGGGGAAGCTTCACGGAAGTGGCAGGCCTACTACCACACAGTTGCTCCATGAGGACATTAATGGTAGTTGCAGGCTCAGTTGTGGGGTCAGGGTTCGAGCGACTGGCAAAAATGGCGTCCATGGGAGAGTTCAGAGGCCTGAACCCCTGCTGAACAGAAATAACATAAGGGACCCATCTCACATTCCCCAAAAAACATCTTTATGATCCTGGTGACTCTAGAGGGGAAAAAAATTCAAGGACTGATGAGCCTAAAGTGGAAAGTGCGTTTAGTTCTCTATCTGGCTTAAAACTTAGACGTTTCTGAAAACTAACTACATCCTGCCTGCCAAACACGGTGGTGGCGTGACGGTTTGAGTCATGAATTCTGCTCACTACCAGAAAACGTGGTAGGAGAAAGTCCGGCCACCCGTTTGTGACCTTAAGGACGAGCAAACATGGTTTAAGCGTCAGAAAAATGACAACCCTCTCTTCTTTCTTTTCACCTCAGGTTACCTTTCGTGTTGCCGTTTCATTGATGACAATCAAATCATCACAAGTTCAGGAGACACCACCTGGTGAGTCGCACAGCTCCAAAAGCACGAACGCGCGGCGCAAACAAGTCCTCCGGAGCCGCTCGCTTGTTGACAGACTCTTTGCTCTTTGCCCCCCCCCCCCCCCCCCAGCGCACTGTGGGACATCGAGACGAGTCAGCAGACCACGGTTTTCTCGGGCCACACCGGCGACGTCATGAGTCTGTCGCTGTCGCCCGACCTCCGTACCTTTATCTCAGGAGCCTGCGACGCTTCAGCGAAACTGTGGGACATCAGGGACAGCATGTGCAGACAGACCTTCACGGGCCACGAGTCGGACATCAACGCCAGCTGTGTGAGTGCGCTCACCAAACGGGAAGTAGCGCGGCTTCTGGTTCTGTCTGTACGGATCTATAGTGGGACACCTTTCATGACACTTTCCCCCCCCCAAAAAAAGAAAAGTTTTTCACCGTAGGCAAGACACTCATTTTTCTACCACTATATGCTAAAAATCACTCGTACAGTAACATGGAACGCGTTCACCCCTTCACATTTATAGCATTTTCGCCACATTACAGCCCCAACTGTTCACATTTTATTGGGGATTTTGTGTGACAGACAAACACAACGTAACAAGTGGAATAAAAATGAAAGATGGTTTTTAGATTCTTCACAGATAAAAAAAAAATCTGAAAAGTGTGGCGTGCATGCATTTTCAGCCCCGTTGGACGTAGCAGAACCATAATTTTCACTATTTTCACTATAGAGTTCCTGCAGATATTCGCTCTCCAAACTGATTGAGCTGGAGCTATTTTGCAAAGAAATAGGGGCTGAAATGTCAGCCTTAACGAAAAGCAGGTAGAAAAGACTAAGGGTTGTAATTGCAGTGAGTTTTTTTTTTTTTTTTTTATAGGCCGGAGAAAATTTCAAATGACACTTTCCACCTTATTTTCAAAACTCAGACCGTTTTGTACTTCTCAACGATTAATACACTGTAAACCGAGCATGTGCAGTTGATCTCATACATTTGGAGATTACCGCTCCTGCATATTGCAGATTAACACCATGCCCGATCACCTGCATTTTCAGATGTGTTAAATTAAAAACAATGCAGTGTTTCCTATAAGAGCGTGTTGTAAATACCGGAGCCTAGTTATTCCTGCACGCCGAACGCTTTCGTGTCGATTGCAAACCTTTGTCGCCTAATTCATCCTCGCCTGTTTCCCCAGTTCTTTCCCAACGGAAGCGCTTTCGCCACAGGCTCCGACGACGCCACCTGCAGGCTGTTTGACCTGCGCGCGGACCAGGAGCTCAGCGTCTACTGCCACGACAACATCATCTGTGGAATCACCTCCGTGGCGTTCTCCCGCTCCGGCCGCTTGCTCCTGGCCGGCTACGACGACTTCAACTGCAACATTTGGGACGCCATGAAGGGAGACCGAGCAGGTGGGCCACAGATAAAACTGCTGCGCGGCGCAGTGCCGACGGACACGGGGCGCGGCTTAAAGGTCAGGCGTTGATGCTCAAAGAGACTGAAAAAAAATTCAGCCTCATTTATCGGAACGGGGTGCATGCATGCAATGCACCGTGAGCAAGTTGCACATGGCGGCTAACCATTAGCACCGCTTGTAAAGATGTGTAAAAAAACAATTGGTTAAATTTGGTTTATACTTTTTTTTTTTTTTTTTAGGTTGATCAGAGTTTCTAGGAACTTCTAATTAGGGAACCATGACTTTCTGGTACCTTTGGGCATAAATATGACATTTCTTGCAGTCAATGGGGTGGATGAGGATTTGCCAGGATCCACAGAAAACAGGATTGTAAGAGAGCCAAAAAAAAAAAAAGTAATAAGTAAAATAAGTAAAATCTCAGCGTGAGAGGCTGCCGCAAAACAAAAATTATATTCTGTCTAGATCCAAACTCTGCTTGGAGGGCATGCCAGGAAAAAAAAAAAGCCTATTCCTGCCGTCAAGTCTGGTAAAGGAGCTGTGATGCTGTAGGCCCCATTTCTTTGCCAAGGCCCTTAGCTTAATAGAGCCCAATGCTACGATGGCTTCTTTGAAACGGCAGGACAATTTAAAGAAAAATCTGGTAAAACCGAAAACGAGTAACTGTTTTTTTTTTTTTAGGAAGTAAAAATTACAACAGAAACAAATTAGGACAGAAATGGTTCATTAGACAAAATAAATCACCAGCCTTCTTCCATGACCCATTTCACTTCACAGATCTAAATCTTCTAGAAAATCTGGGTAAGTTGAAGAGATGACAGCATTAAAGGTGACGATCTAGAGCGATTATGAGCTCTCTACTTACTGTCTTTCTTTATCTTCTATATCATTAGAAAATGGGACTGGAAAACAAGTGCTATCCTGTTATAAAAACATGGATTAAAAAAAAGCTTATTTCTTAATAAGAATGAACAGACACATTTTTCAGGGTGAGATTTTGCTGCCACAGTAAAACGATGTTATTTCAAAGCTGCTTTTTTTTTTTTTTTAACACATCTTTTCCAGAGGTGCTGACAAATGTTGGCAAGACTGCAATTTAGCATTTTATTTACCAGCCTGCCAGGACTTTAATATAAAACACACAAGGCTGTCAAAACCCTGCTGCTGAGAGGAAGCAGCATCAGACCAATGAATATTTAATAATCTGCACACAGCAATGATTGGCAACTCGACGCGTACCCGCAAAACCTCCCAGCTCCAACATGAACGGTCCCGTTTATCATTGTTTTTTAACTTTTAAGAACATACGGTTGTGTGGAAACAGCTGAGAACACTGAGCATTATAATAACACAAGTAAATGCCGTTTAATAACATTATTCTGGCCCTTTATAAATGTAATAATTTGTAAGTAATGTTATAACTGATTCTGCTAACTGTAGCTAATAAGAGGTCCCTCAGGACTACAACTTTGTGCATTAAGCTGATCAAATAGATATAGAAGATGGCACGGTCCTCATTTACATGCATAAATGATGCAGAACTCTCCTTGATCATAGGTCTAAGAGAGAAATCTGAGAATTGCCTGTTGCATAAAATTGTATTGAAAATATTTATATGCAAAGACATTTAAATTCATAACATGCATAGAGGGACATCTAACTGCAGTTGGTAGCTAGTGGTCATGTTGATCTACGTGTTGCACAGTTATGTTTAAAAAGGACTATTTTTTTTATGCTACGATGATATTATTACACTACTGCCAAAAAAAAAAAAGTTTATTACATTATTGTAAAGTTATTACATTCTTGGCAGATGTTGGTTGTTGTTAAATGGTTAGTCACTACTTTACACACCTCTTACCTTGAAGATTTGTGTGTTTGTGTGTGTTTCCACCCTGTAGGAGTCCTGGCAGGCCATGACAATCGCGTGAGCTGTCTGGGTGTGACGGACGACGGCATGGCGGCGTGCACCGGGTCCTGGGACAGCTTCCTCAAGATCTGGAACTGAGCCACGCACGCCAAGAGGAAACACGAGCACGTCTAGCATCCCCGCACACACACACACAGCTCCTGTATTGGGACAGTTTGCCCCCCCCCCCCCCCCCCCCCCTTCCTCCTCCCCTGATACTGTATTTAAGATTTAACAGCCAAACTGCAACATTTTACTGTACATATTATAAACAACGTAGGTGCGAGTTTACCCACACAGATACACACACATATCCTGACCCACAATGCTTTGAATACAACAAAAAAAAAAAAACAATCTAATCTGAACACATGCCTATATTACTCACTGCAGACTTAAGTGCAAATCTGTTTATATCAAATGTGACCAAATACAGCTGAAACTTCAGCTGCTCGAATAATAATAAAAAAAAAAAACACACAACAAAAAACAAACACAAGAATCACTGTTACCTAAAGCCTTTTAAACACATCGAACACACTTAAATTCACCGACATTTCACTCGAGAGACACCGCTCCTCCAGACAAAGTGCTGGGAGAAGCTTCCCGGCGAAACGATTCTGCCTTTGTTCACGGCGTAGGTCAGCACACGTTTCATATTCTTTGCCGTTTCCGTGTCAGTATCGTACGACTTCAGCAACGACGGTGTGAGGGACGAATCACACCAGTGCATAAACGCTTCACTGACATGCTGTTCGGGTCATGTTTTATAGATATGTACGCCCCCACATACTAGTTTTTAGTTGAACTTTGCTCCTCTTTTTTTATGTGTTTTATTCATGTTCTCCCCGTGTGCCTCAGATACACTGAAAATTAGCTAATTAATAATCAGGTAACTCCAAATGATCTTGGACGGCGGCGGGATAAATTACAGCATACAGGAACACGTCTACGGCGGCAGAAGCCAGCGTTCATTTTGACTGTCATTGATTATTTGGAAATTACCGTGGCATAAATGTACATAATACTAATAAATAATAGCCTCGCCTGACAGCTACTGTGGTGTGTGTGTGTTTTTTTTTTTTTTTTTGTAACTATGTGTGGTACCTACTGTATTGAAAGCTAAATATTTCTTGCATTTAGGTAAAAGAAACCTTAAAAATAAATAAATAAATTCTGGACTGTTATTGTCTCCAGCCTATAGGGGGTGCTGCAGTCCAGTCTGGATGAGACTTGAAATGATCAGTCACAAGACTGACAGGGTTCCTACCACTGAGCTATGTATTATATAGCTCAGTGGTTCCTACTCATTTCCATGGATAGACAACTTTCCAGAGTTTTCAGTGCTTGAAATTAATTTAAAAATATAACAACGGACACGATGAACGTATGGCAGAAAGTATGGCGGCATGGTTTTAAATATACAATCTGAAAAAAAAAATAAAAAAAATAAAAAGACTAGCTGAAGTAAGGACACAAGCCGGAAGAAAAAGGGGAAACAAGGACACAACGGAGGAAGTAAATATGCAAGGATAGGAGACAGAGGAAAGAAGGAAGAGGGGAGGCAGAAAGAAGGGAGATAGAGAACAAAGATGGAAGGAGACGAAGGAAGGAAGCATAAGAGGAAGGAAAGAAGCAAAACTAAAATGAAGTAATAATGAGGCAGAAAGAAAAGAGCACATAAGTAATGAAAAAATGACAAGTGTATGAGGAAGGAACAAAGGAGGGACAAATCTGGACAAGAATGTAGATTTCCATACTTCCATGTTCTTTTTCCAGACCTGGAAAATAAAATCAAATGTCCTACCGGGCACCCAGCCCGCTGGTAAAGATGTGTATAATAAAAAAAAAATAAATTTATTGATGCATCTTCAAAAGCTGATAGCTTCAATAGATTGAAAAAAAAAAAAAAAAAAAAAGCTTCAGTTCACTTTTATTTTGAAGGGATTGTGAAGGGGACCCAAAAAAAAAAAAAACAAGAAAAAATTGCCACATTTGTGCTTTACTTTTTTAATGTTTCTAGGAACTTCTAATAAGGAATCCAGGACTTTAATGACGTCTCCTTTGGGGTGTAAAGACGACTTCTTTGCCAGGAGTGCCGACAAACGAGGCTGGAAGCCTGAATCCCTTACCACTGGAAACAATGCTCCCCGCCTCCGTCCCTTTTTCCTTTCATGGCAGATCTATCCAGCATGCATGACACGCGCACAAGAAAAAGATGGCACCAACAGACCAAAGTGAGATCAAGATTTTATTTTTCAAACAACCTGTATTAAGACATAAATTCAATCAGCACAATCTCTTGAAAGTTTAAAGTTTATAGGTCTATGAAATACAATCTGAAGTTAACCTCTCACAAGTAACACAGATGTGGGCACATTAAAACGTTGCAAAAATGTTAAAAATCAAGTTATTGACAAAGAATAATGATATTATAGTTCTGTCTAAAGATCGTGAGTATGATCTGGCAATACCATTCACACACGCCACACCAAAAAAAAAAAAAAAAAAAAAAAATTAGAAGTGCCTCATCAGATTATTACTAGGTTTCTATGCATCATTTCCTACCTGACCATAAAGGCAGTTTCTGACATTTCAGCATTTTAAGTTTCCCAGAAGGTGATTTGTGTTCAGCTGACAGAGAGGAGCTGTTGTTTCTAGCACTTAAATATATGAGATAAATGGTTTTATAACAACAACAACAAAAAAACAACCTAGTCTACATTTATTCTGCCAAAGGCCACTGAAGACTTACAACCTGCAAGCCACACAAAGACGGACAGTCAGTGTTTTGATTTGTAGAGATATTGCTCATCAAGCAGAGGCATCGGCGTCTCTCCATACAGCTCTTTTACTTTATTTTTATTTTATTTCTTTTAATAACTCCTCGGTGCCTCTCCAGACCCTGCTGGGTTCTACGCATTCTGGCGTAGAATCCAGGCAGTCACGCAGTTTCGGGAACAAAACGGATGAAACCTAAACGGCAAGGTGAATCTTCTCACAGGTTTGTCTGTTTATGTTCAGGTGTGTGATTGGTGCTTAATGAAAACCTGAACAAAACTTTCACACGTTAAGGTGCTTTTTTTTTTTTTTTATTAAAGCAGTTAAGGAATTACTATTACAAAAGATAGTTTCTCATAGTTAGAGATACACAAATTAACCTGCCAAAGATCAGAATCTGTTAATTTTCCCTTCGTCGCCTCTCTTGGGTGATTGGCAGAAAAATACTAAACATCAATTTTATTCTTCCGCCCAATAACTAAATGCATCTAAACTAAAAATGATTTGACAGTATGTACTTTTGATGTACATTTTTAGGTGAGAAAATAATAAAGCTAAAGGACAAATGCTTTAAATTCCTTCAATTTGTACTTCAAGACTACCGTTTCTATTGCGAACTTCCACTCCATTTTAATAGTCCTTAAAATCGAAACATATCTACATAATGTCAAAAATTATCATCGGCAGGCAAAAACATGAAAAAAAAAAAAAAACAACAAGAATCCGAAATCAGCATGAGCCAGGAAAACTGATCAGTGCATCTCTAGCTATAATGTCGTAATAAGCCAGCCTTCGGATTTATTTGATGTTGAGCCACTTGGGTCTTTCAATGCCGTCGTCTTGCTTTAAAAACACCGGACCCTACTTTTATAGACCTCAATAACAAACGTTCAGCGTTTGCAAATATTACACATGCAGTTCTGATTAAATTTAGAGGTTTTATTTGAATTTTTAACCAAATGCAGATGATTTCTTTTAATAGTAAGAGTTTTGCCTTAAAAGAGCTTCCATTCAATGAAACGTGCACTACTGAAGGTCCGACAGAGGTTTTGGTCTGAGATCCTGTTTCCTTGGGAGTTCCATGGTTTCTTGCCATGTTCTCAGACCAGCATTAACCGACTCAAGAGACATCGCATCACAGTTTATTGGACTGAACTGGCCTTAATGTTTTCACAGATTTTTGATGAGTAAAACTTATACAAGAATAATTCTCTAGCAAGTGGCTTAATGCACCTTTCCCTATTGATTGCAGTTCCTGTTAAGAGGCTAAAGTCACCGCTGCTCTTCCTTTACGACGATCACCTGAGAATATTAACAGCCCGTCAGCCCCGCGCGGCTTATTGACAACTAGAGGCCATATAAACGTGTACGTCGCTTTAAGAGCTGACGTGGTGCAACAGCTGAAAGCTTTTCCAATGGTTACCAAGTATTTTATCTGATTTCATGCTGACAAAGCCTATGGCAGAGAAGGAGGGGGGGGTATTAGTCTCCATTTTTGTTAAGCTAAATTGCACAATGATCCCTCCGTCTTAAAATATATTGTGCTTAGAATAATAATGTGAAACACATTTTTATACAAATACAAACCTGCGGTATAGATGTACATTCACCATTATTTCTTAATAATAATAATACTAATTTACAAATTTTATAAAATAGGTTTCTCAGAATATAACAAGCTACTCTCCCCACTACAAGGTTACACAATCAACATCACCGATGAATAAGCATTTGATCTGTGCAGCATGAACCTAAAGTATCATCTGAGGACACGCACACACACCAGCGTACACACGCACACACACACACACACACACACACACACACACAGTCTCATTGGATGAGTGTGCAAAAACCAAGGGTTTTCTCTACTAACTGGTTTCATACACATGGCTATTCTCTATGCTGGCTCCCACTGCGGGGGGGAATCCACCACACGTTGCATCAGGCTTAACGAACGTGTGATAACCCATTTGTTATTGCCACTTTCTGATTGGACACGCTATGTATCATTTGGAGGTGATTTTGGTGCCAAGAAGGCAAGTCAGGTTCACCTAGGGGACATTCTTGATATTTTTTTGTTGTCGTCATCGATGTTTTTTTTTATTTAAGTGCACTTAACTGGCACCGGATATTAATCATAAAGTATTGTCTCTCTGCTTTTTGGATTTTCAAGTAATAGACAAGGGACTGGGCTAATTTTTTTTATTTTTTTTTCTTAAACATCTCACTTTCCCTACTCCAAGGCACTGCTTTAACTGTAAACACGATGGCAGACTGATTGAAAGCAGGAAACAAAAAGTGCCAGAGCTCTTTGTGTATTGTAGATTTGCAGTGCAGGCCATGGCACAGAAGAGACAGGGGTCAGGGTTCGGGGGAGGACAAGTTTTCATACAGTTCTATACAATCTATTGCAATGGCTTACATGCACACTGAAGTATGTGTGTTAGATATACAAATATCTGTTTGCAAACTGAAGAGAAAGTGCTCCGCGTGTCCATTTAAAAATTCTTCCTGTACAATAAATCATCTATTTATATAATATTAATCTTAACTTTAAGTCAAACAAGTCCTGCAGTCTTTATAGCTTTCTTAACGACAGTACATCTGAGCTTGAAGGGCAAAGCTTTAGCAGAAGTTTCCCACTGATTACTAATCAGGCTTCCTTCACAATTTCCCAAAGGTTTTCAAACTGGTGCAGAACAGAAGCCCCCTCCCAAAAGCTCTCTGCTTTGTCTTGATATCAGGCATTTTAAGATGTCCACTTGAAACCTACCGAATTGCTCATACAGTACAGTTAAGCAAAACCATGAGCAGACCATTGTCTTTGCAGCCATCAGAGAACATAAGCTCTGGCATTATTCTGGCTGGATATTTGACTATTTTTCCTCATAATAATTAGCAACATTCATTTAAACTGGCTGATTTAGATGTGAGCACTAGAGCATTGCTAAAACTGTATAATTTTTGTATAATTACTGGCTAATTATACAAAAACACCCTGTAACACAGGCTTGGATGTGCTTAGAGTGGCGGTTAGTGTCTTCAAATTCTTTAACTTTATCTCAGGCCAACAGCTGGATGGAGTTAAAGTGATAACATCGGGTCTTCCAACAGGAACGGGATCCCAAACAGAGCCAAGCTGGCTTTGGGGTTCATTAAACAGGCCGACAGACCACAAACTTTGTAAACTATGGCTAACATTTAGTTCCTTATTAAGAAACCAGCCTGTTTAAATGAAGCCTACTGATTCTGCCAAGGAGAGTGGTCAAATATCCAGTCAGAAGACGGGTGAGGGTTACAAAAAGCGTGTAGTCAAGACGATTCACCGACTACCGGTAGGGCTGCATGTCCACATTTGAGCCGCTGTGTATAATTTTGCAGTTGCATCTTGCGCCATTACTCCAGTCTGGGAAAAACGGACAGTTCAGATGCATAATTAAAAGCTTTGAATTTCTATGTGCATCTAAACCTCTGACAAACACTGTTTATTTATAGATATATATAAAAAACAAACTAATAATTCTATATTTTAGGAGGAAAACATTGGTTAGTGATCTATGGGAACGTTGTTTCTCCTCTATTCACAGCTTCCATTTAGGTTCTGCTTTCTTTGGCCTCGATTCGCCCAATATTCCAACATGCACTGTGAACTTTGGCAGAATGCAAATCTAGAAAATATATTATGTTTAGAGAGTCCCCCCCCCCACATGTTTCTCAAAGTGCCTGATAAGCTGGAGCACCCTGCTGAACTGCAGAGTCTCCTCTAAGATCAATTGTTCTGCTGGCCTAAGACAGATCTGAACTACTTCACAAAGAGCTGCTCTTCTGCTCACACACAGATTCACGCAAACAAAACGCTTTAAGGACGAAAACGCGATACAGCGGAGTAGTTCACTGATCGCCCTCGTTTCCTGGTCCTTTCCCCTCCTTCTGAAGCTCTCGTCATGCTGCCCCACATACAAACTCCCCCCCTAAAAAGACTCCACAAAAGTAGAATATATTGCAATAATATGGCATTAGAAGTACAGTAAAAATTAAGAAAACAAGTAGCCTAGTACTATTACAGAACCACTACATATAAATAGTTAATTTCGCGTACTTTGTAAACCTATGAAAGATGGATACAAGTTGAATGAAGTTGTTTTTTTTTCTTCTACCAAAGCCAGAGATGAAACCTAAAGCGGGACGTTTTTCTGTTCTGGTTTTGTTTGCGTTGTAAAACAGAGACTTTGAGTAAGATTTATCATTTAATAATAATAATGAACTGAAATTTATTTTTTACATTTAAAAGATTCAAGGCCTAATTGCTGTGACAGAAAACAGTTTATAAATAACTAAAGTATTTAAACAGGCCTACTGACCCAGACTTTGCTAATTGCTTTGTAATATGTCAATAATTCACGATTAATCCTTATATGGAGCAAGAACTTCATTTCAAAATGTTGAATCTCTAAACAGATAAAGGTTGCTGCACCACAGTACAAGGACTCCTCAGCGTTTCAATTTAGGTTTGAAACTGATTCTGGTCCAAGTCTCCGGCGCAAAACTATTGATTTTTGAACACAGTTTTTTGAAAAATGATGCCTTCCTTAAAACGTAGGAATGTTAACATACGTCACAATTAGAAACTAAATAGTTCAAACTAAAGCAGACGGCTTCACAAACAAAACAAAAATCAAGCTAGGTTTTATATACACAGTCCAAATTAAATCGAGGACGCTGACATTTCAATCTCATCAGCGCTTTTTTCGTGATGATGATGATGATTCCAAGGGGACTGTCACCAGGGGGTCTCAGTAGAAACTGCATCTTAAGGTGTGTAGGCTGGAATGGATTTAGAGTTTGTGTCTGTGGTGGGTTTTTTCTGGCAGGTGTGGACGTCTTCGGGTTTTTTTGTTTTTTTTTTTGCAGTAGGAGCACGTAAGTAAGCAGGAGCTTTAGGGTAACAGAGAGTAGTGCTTGGAATTGTGTGCATGCGCTAGCGAGAATGTCGGCTGCACTCGGCTCCCCGGACCCGGCTGGGCTCTACGCACGGACCGAAGCAGCTGCCGCTTCACCAGTTCATGATGCAGTTTCTGTTCAGAGTCATGAAGTACACCTGGCTGCTGCCTCCTGAACGCACCGAAGCAAAGAACACCTGGGGAGCAGCACAGACACAAAGGCCATGATTAAACCCTGCATCTTTCACACAACAAGGAGGATTAACTGTGGGAGATTTTTATTTCATACAACCTTTCATGAAAAGGGACAACGGACGCTGCGCTCGCGTCAGAAAATTCAGACAGTGATTAGTTGGACTTTTCAGCGTTGGGACCAATAGCTATTAAAAAATGTCTTGTGGACAATGTCCCTTATGTGAAGCATTTCTTTTTGGCAACTACAACGTTCTTAAATTATTCTTACCCCCTGAACTTTACCACACTGTCACTTTACAACTGTTTTAGTGGAGTTTATGTGATAGCAGTTATGCACGACTCTGTGTTGTTCTAAGTGGGAAGAAAATGATATTACTTGCAAAATTTTAAATCAATTTCTGACAAGTGTGGCATGCATTTGTATTTAAAGTCTTGTACTTGGACACCCCTGATTAATTGCAGTCCTCCATTTAGTAAGCAGAGTGAACAAAAAGCATTAAGAAAAGCCACAGATAAAGTTGTAGAGACGTTTAAAGCAGAATTAGGTAACAAAGCAGTGTTTTAAGCTTTAGAAGATCTATGTGAGCAATGTTTAAGCAACCAATTGAAAATGGAAAGACTATGACACAACTGTGAACCTCCCAAGACACGGATGTCCATTTAAATTGATAAGCCTAATGAAAAGAGCATTAATAAAGGAACAGCAACCCCTAGAGGAGCAACTACTAGTTATGCAACCTTATCAAATTGCGGCCAGAATAAAAGTCATCGTTGAAAGAAAGCCATTGGAAGTCCAGCTTGCAGTTTTCCACGAGCCATGCAGAAGACACAGCAACATGTGAAGGTAGGTGCCTTTGTTAAATCAGACCAAATTTGATCTTTTTGTCCAACATGAAACATTACGTGAGCTGGAAAGCTAACACTGCACATTATACTGTACAAACCAAGCTGAAACATGGAGGTGGAAGCATAATACCAGCCCTGAGCCGGAGAGAGAGAACTTCAAGGGGTATTACAACTATTTCAAGTTACTGTAATACCAATGCCCAGTTTACCATCATCATTTCTGAACGTTGCAATATAAATTAATCTTCTGCATTCAAGTATTTCTCTTACCTTGTCATTTCTTTCACAAAGGAACTTCAGTCTCTGAGCCCTCTTGTGCATGAAGACCCCGTCCAGGTGACCGGTCTCTACAGAGCGGATCTCAATGGCCTTTTCACCCCAGCCCATAATCTGGTTTGAGCAGATATGAGCTACAAAGCACATTATAACATTAGCAGGGAACGATTCAACTGGGGTTTACATAAACGCACGGTTTCACAGGAGGCTGGGATTGAGCCGTACCGACAGACGTGGGCATCTCGCCCCACTGCAGGACCACGTCCTTTATGATGCGCCCGTAGGTGTTGACGTAAACGCCTTCGTCCTCGTAGCAAAGCAGCATCTCCATGCCATCGGAGTTGGGCAGGAACACAATGGCGTGCGGGGTCACTTGGCTTTGGATCTGCTTGAAATGAACGACCAAGGTGTAAGCTGGCTGGAGGTTTGACTACTGCGCACCAAAAGCTGCACAACTCACATGAACAGGGATGTAAATGTCATAGTTATTGCCAGAGTCCACGTCGATGGCATGGAACCCAGCACAGGAACCGTAGATGACCTTCAACCTCTGGCCCTCTTCTACCGTCAGGTCAACCAGCACCGGCCTGTGTGGCAGGTCTGCGAAGGACTGGTTTAAAAAGGGCATTGGAAGCACAAATAAATTCATAAGAAGATAATTAAGTACAATGCTGTACTGGCCGATCGACCTGAGAATTTAATCTGATAGGAAATAAGAGCCTTACCTTGAAGGCCATGAATTTGTGATAAGGTTTGGGCGCCCAAGCATAAACCTCCACCGCATTCTTTAAAGCAATCACCAGGAACTTTATCCTCTCGTATTTCACTAGACAGAACAACAGCAAGGCCCTCTGACATTAGACAGGCAATCAATAATTCACTGCGCCCCACATGTAGTCACTAGATTTTCTCAGGAGAAGGCATGATGGCTGACAACCAGCTGAAACTTACCCACTTTGTAGTGTACGCAGCCCTCCATTTCCCCCACAGTGGTCCAACCCTGCTTCTTTTCCACCTCCGGGTCGTTGTGGAGGATCTTATTCCTCAGCCATGCCAGGTAGTAGACACGTACCTTGTTCTTCTTGCCTTGAACGACGAGAGATCAAAGAGTTGACAAATGTGGCTAAATGCTCATTCAGGACGAGAAGTTGTGGAAAGAGTCAAGAACCTGGATGTTAAAGTTGTAATTGTGGGAAACTAAGCACCACACAAAGAAAAGCTGCTTGCTCTGTGTGTCCCTCTTAATAAAATGTATTATTTGACACTATTTTGTTGAGTAAATAAATACAGATATGGAGAATAAAGATGAATCCAATTGCTGAAAACAGGATCTCAGGTTACACATTAAACAATGTCAAAGCCAACCACTAATAAAGCTATAATGGCCCGTTTTGGCACTAAATCTGTTTATAGTGAAATATACTTGTGAAATCTGGCGTACGTACATACTGAAAGATAAAGAAATATTGCTGCTTGCCCCTATGAAAGAAAATGCTATGGTGTATAAAATATTGCTTCAGGAATACTCTGGGAATGAGGCTCTACTTTACTGGCGGGGGGCTTTACTTTGAAAATCACATTTCACTTTGACTCTCTGAGCAGGCGCAATGATCATGTCACAGAGAGAAAATTTTAATTCATTTGGATATTTTATTTTCTCTGAACTTAACTGTGTTGATCAAAGAACGGGTCCGTTTAGTCTTTTGTCACCCGCAGTTATGTTTTAGCAAGAAATAAACGACGTGGCTGCCATAACAAGGTCTTCCATCGGCTGTGGTGGGTCCACCAGAGGGCGCATTGGCAACACAAATGTTTAATAAACAATTTTCGAACACAATATATTTTTCGTAAAAAATAGTGACAGTTGTTATAAAGTGAACCATAGCATTTGGTAGGTAAGGATGGAAATACTTTCTTTACGGTCCTTTTTAAACTAAAAGCATTCAACGGCAACCCGGGAGTTATCCTGTTTGCGCGTTCGCCACGCAGCTGATGGTACGGATCGTGCTACCAGTACAGATCGGGTACAGACAACCCTGCTTGTACGCTTGTGCACCCAGACGGAGGCCAGTCAGTGGACGCAGAAGACAGGAAGTCTCAGGACTCTTCCTGCAGACGAGCTGTTGAGATTCTGAACCCGCGTGGCAGAAACACACCTTCACACCTGCGTTTTTGAGCACACTGTTTTTTTTAAAGCAATACGGGCTGGAACGTGCTAATGTGTTACCAATCTGAAAGGGTACAGAAAAACTTAAATTTATCGCTATACCTGTAAGGCATGGGCTTTTTTTTAAGGCATTGGACAAGTTTTCAGGGTGTTTGTTCCCTTCTTTGCTGAAAATGTAAGGATGCTTGATTGTGTCATTATAAGCTAAAAACGGAAACAAATGCCAAAGCAAAATATTGTCTGTGACGGATTCTATCAAAGAAACCCCACAAATAATTATCATAACAAATAAGTAATGGTTTTGGATATTTGGACAATATGTAATAGAATATTTATCGAATCAGCAAGCACATCATTTCTACAAGAAGTCAACTAAAACGTTAGTGTGTATCACAATCTTATCTTTCGCTTATGTGAAACATTGTTTTATTATATGCAATATACTTTTAATATTTAACCTAAAGCTAACGCAATCTTTTTGTGATTTGTTTCCCAAAGAGCAACAACAAAAACAAAAAAAGAGCAGATAAAAACATTTAACACAAAACATTTTATCCAAGCATTTTTAGTTCCAGTTGTGAAAATAAACAACTTTTGGTGTTTTCGGCTCCCAACTTTAAAATAATAAAATTTAAATATGTAAATACCTGATATGGTGATGAGCAAGTTGAGGCCCTCCAGAACATCCATTTGTTGGAAGCGGCGGGAGTTAATGAGTGGGTAAACTTTCCCTTGACCACTACGGTCCAGCAGCTTTAAGCCGTTCTCTGTGCCCACCAACAGGTTCACACCTACAGACAAACACACGCATCTATAAATAACTGAGGGTTTGGTGTGAAAAATATTATAATACTAACTACCTCGTAGCCACAGCTTCACAAACTACATGTTTACATATTTGATTTTACTACACTTAGCGGCTTCCAACACAAAACAACAAGTTGAGCAAACATGGTTAACTATCTTCTAATTTAATCAAATGCATTTGTTTGGTTATTTGGCACTTTTTCCAAAGAAGCAGAGTTATCTTTATCCTCACCCCAAAGTGCAGCACACAGGATCTCAGAGTTGAACCTCTTCTTGTACTTGCGGATCTCGGGTGTGTCGTTAGGAGGGCGCGTGTTGGTAGGATTCACATTCACCATGGAGCCTTTCCGCACTTCCATCTTCAGCTGCTCAAATCTGGAGCCTGTAAAACAAACCATTCAGAAGAAGGGATTCTACGCATTTTTGCATAGAACTAATGTAATTATACGTTATGTGGTTTGGTTTTCTACCCTACAAGAATATTTTTTGCTGCGCAACAAATTATGGTTGAATAATGCTACAAATAGTTGTAGCCACCATGTTATTCACAGATCCATCAAATGTATATACAGACTTTAAACAGATGCTACACACTGCTCTGTTTTAAAGTCCTTCCACTGCTCTTAATGGGTTATTATTTAGACCGAGCAGAAGCTGTGGGACCTTTAAAAAGCTTCTGACTCACCACTGATTGAAATGTTGTCCCCTGTGCCACCTGGTGACTGGTACATGCCGAGATCCACGAAGGTGGTAAAGGAAGACTTCCCAGATGCCTTCACCAAACCCCTGGATTGATACTGGTGAAGTTAAAAGGTTAATGTTAATTTCATTCATTCATTTATTACAATAAATAAATAAATCTAATATCCTTTTCTTTGTCCAATTACAAATACACAACTCCTAATAGTAATGTACAGAACTAATGATGTTTAAAGAGTGTTTCATGCCTGAAAGGATGGCATACATAGCAGACATAAAAATAACCCGCATATTGAGGACTGATATACTTAGAATCAGTGAAACTTGCATCATAAACAGAGTCTTTTCCTGGAGAGGAGTGAGATGTTGATTCGGTGGGAGAATGGGAGGGCTGCACCACATCTGGCAAGTTAGTGTATCCATTATGGCTCCTCTTCTCTGGGGTCTTCCAGGTAAAAACAAACATACAAACACACGTCATTATGTAATGATGACGACACACAGTTAAATCTGGGCTAACATGCTGCAACTGAAAATGACACACACAAAAAAAAAAAAAATCCCCCAAAAGACCAAAAGCCTTTTTATAGTCCTGACAGTGGGGAGAAGGCAATATGAAGGCCTCTTGACAAACGTTTAAAATGGCAATTTAAACGCAGATGACAAGAAAAATAGAGCTTTGATCATAAATATAGTTGGTTTTGCACTGCATCAGTTTTCATAAAGAAGTAACAATGCATTTTAAACTCTGTTGCATATACAAGTGACTCACTCTCTGAACCAGCATGGTCTGGTCCCCATATCCTCCAGCTTGCTCTCCCTCTGCCACCTCGCCCTCATCCTCATGAACCACCATGGTGTTGACTGAATCACTGTCTGCATCTCTGTGGCTGAATAACAGAGGAAACACGGTCAGAAGCCGAGCGACGATGATCAACATAAGCTAGACGTGTCCTGATCAGGAGGGTTTGTCCTCCACACTGTTCAGAGTAATTTAAGGAGAGACAATTGCCTGCAAAGGTTCCAGTACATCTTGGTTTATGTTACTATTGTAATTGTCTCCTACTTGACCCCCCCTTACCAATGAGGTGATGGATACTACAGTCCTTCCTACTAATTTGTCCTCAACAAAAACAGATATTTTGTCCCAACAGGAGTTTCAGTAGGACATGGTGCTCCAACACAGCATTACCTCTGCTAAGAAGGCCATTAAAATGTTATAATAAATCATGGTTATAACATATATTTCTTTATTATTTGTTTGTCAAGATAGATTTGGCTTGAATCATAGCCACAGTCTTCAATAAGCTCATCTATTGCTGCTGCAGATTATTATTATAATTTTTTTTTAAATCAGGACATTTTTTGTCAGTTTTGATTAAACCGGATTATTCGGCTTGTAATAAATTTCAGTGTGATTCCAGTTAATCTTGTGTGGACCAAAACTTTGGCACATGATTAACTGGTGTTCTGTTAGCTGTGGCATCATCCAGAGAAGACGGCTCACCCGCTATTACCATATAATGTAGAACAGATTACTGGATAAATGTTTGCTTCTGTGCTTTTTTGTCTCTCTTGTTGTGTCTCTGCTCTGTCTTCTGTAACCCCCAGTCGGTCGAGGCAGATGACCGTTCATACTGAGCCTGGTTCTGCTGGAGGTTTTCCTTCCCGTTAATGGGGAGTTTTTCTTTCCACTGTCGCTTCATGCTTGCTCAGTATGAGGGATTGCAGCAAAGCCATGGACAATGCAGACGACTCTTCCTGTGGCTCTACGGTTCCCCAGGAGTGAATGCTGCTTGTCGGGACTTTGAAGCAATCAACTGGGTTCCTTATATAGGAATTTTTATTTGACCAATCTGTATAATATGATTGAATTTGACTTTTTAAAGTGCATTGAGATGACACGTTTCCTGAATTGGCGCTATATAAATAAAATTGAATTGAACTGTCGTTCTTCTGCTCCATGAATTTAGAACTTTTTCTAAAATCTAATTACTTGGTATTTTAAGCACTTTCTGCAAACAACTGTCTTACACTAAGAGCTGTCTGGAGATATTAAAGCACAGCTTGCAGAGCAGGTCACACAATGCAGACTGGGACCCTGCAACCATCATTCTTCCACCAACGTCATTTTAAAAAAGGACATGGCTTGCTGCAGGTCTCTCTGGTACAACTGGGGCTTTGTCAGGGACCTCAACAGATAGTTTAAAAATAAACCTTGAGCAGGAGCTGAAGAGGATACCTGGGATGAGATCAGAAAATCCCAAGAGGTTAAGTTTCCTGAATGACCAGCATTGTTTTTGTTAAGGCTTATCTTACCGATCTGTCGGGCTTTCCTCCTCCTCTGGTCCCTCGCCACTCTCGCTTTCTTCACTACTCTCGCTGCTCTCTGAAGATGAGGAGTAATCGTTGGCTTTGACGGGGGGCCGGGGAGGCTCCTCGGCACGCTCCTTAGCGTAGAGGCCATGGTCCTGCACACACATGCGTCACCATTTACTTCCACAAATCGCTTAGAGCAATTAAAGCTATAAGCAAACACAAACAGGAAAACAATACATACACATGCTCACACAACAGTGATCAATGTGCAGCCAAAACTAATGACAGTCAAAAGAACGTGGACATTACAGGGTCATCAAAAGGAAAAGTTTAGAGACAGTTAAAACTTAAGTAAATCAGAGCAACAGAATTAAATGAAAGAGCAAAATGCCACCGGGATTGCAACATTTCAGTTGATGAACAAAATACACGATAAACCCAAAGAACATAGTCTGACGTTAAATCAAATTTACATGAACATCAAGAAGGAAAGCAAATGCATGCATAATTGCAAGGCCTTGCTCAACACATGGACACAGTGTTACTAACCTCCCCTATAGCCCTCTTGTAGCTCTGCACATTTGAAGCAAAGTCAACAACCAGGGAGTTAAGAAGAGAAGAAACGTGAGCAGTGGTAGCAAAGGTGCCAAAGTGAGCACTTCTTTCTTTCATACATGCATCATGGTAGCACTGATGGGTTTAATCTGTAAATGCTGGAGTATGGATTCATTCAGACATGAAGGCCTTGTTCAATACGCTTATTCAAAGCCTCGTCTTGTACCGTCAAACATGAACGTTGCACCGAATGTACACTGGAGCTAGATTTCCTGAAGAACAGAACATTTCCTGAAGAGTATTTTAAAGTACATGTATTTAGTTCCGTAACCAAGTGGTAATTTAGAAAACATTTTAACACTTGCCAAAAACAAAACATTTACCTACTTGTTCCTAGATTTAAAAGTTATGTTTAAATATTAGCAACGTAAACCTTTTAATACTGGCATTGGGGTCAAATTAATGGAAATGTGTTTTGTTCCTAAAGGGTATTTATAACGCTGCCCAGCTTGTGAGTCCCTCTGCATTGTCAAAATAAACCACTTCAAAGTGAGAAACCTTTTTATTCAAAAATGTCTCTGCAGTCTTTTTAAGAAACTCCTAAACATTGGCCTATTTTATTGGTCTATAGTCCATCCATTCATCCTATATACCCACTTATCCTTTAGTTATATAAAACAATAAAAAAACTAATCTCCAGTCGGTTCTACAGTTGTATATTTGTTTATCTTATTGAAGTGAACCAAAAACCCACCAAACCGTGACTTTAAGACCAAAGTATATAACATAATGTGACGTCTGTGTACCGGCACACCCCTATTTAACACAGTTTAATAAGGGAGTTGAAAAACAGTGAATGATGCAGCTGGGGTAAAAATTAAAAAAAAAAAGACATACAGCAGGTCGCCCAGGACGAGAGGATGTACGGGACTCCCCTGGTTTATGGCGACTTTCATGGGAGAGCATTGGTGAATCCATTTTGGAGGTACCTGACAATGGGATAAAAAAGTGTCAGGGTGCCTTGAAAAAGTATCCATGCAACTTGAACTGTCACATGTCTTGTCACATTTCAACTTTGATTGATTTTATGTGATAAACACATAGTAGGGTATATATGTAAAGGAAAAGCATACATGGTTTTGGTTTCATTTTATGGATAAAATTTTGATAAGTGTGAGACTCTTGTATTCTGTCCCTCCGGCCAATATTTTCAACAACCAGCATTCACTACAGACCTACAGCTAGCAGGCGTTTGGGGATATGTCTGTACCAGCTTTGCAGGTCAATAGACAGAAATATATCTCCATTTTCATTTGCAAAATAGCTTAACTTCAGACTGGATGCAGAGTGTCTGCACAGTTATTTTCAAGACTTGCTACAGAATCTAAAACTTAAATAAAGCTCTGGAAACCGGAGGCATTTTTGCAGAGGGCCTATTCTGACACATGAATGTGCTTCAGTTAAAGTCATTTTGTTGTATATGTGGCTGTAAGTTTAGGGTCTGTGTCCTGCTGGAGGGTAAAACCTCTGCCCAGTCTCAAGTCTTTTACAGTCTTACAGGTTTTCTTCAAGGAATTTGCTGCATTTTGCTAACCTGACTCCGCCAGATAGATTTGCTTCGCATATCCATCTGGAAACCTTCCGTTGAAGTAATTTTGGGAAGGGGCGAAAATACTGGCTAGCTGATTGGCCTATTTTGGTGATAGACAGGCCAAATAAACCAATCAGATCAACGAAGCATATGACGTACTCGTCAACATGCTTCGTCGTCGCTCTGTTACGAGCGACGACGAAAACACAACCACAAGCCAAGCTACTCTTGCTGCTGCAGGTAAAGGCTCGTTAGCTCAGCAGAGAAATACTCTGTAATTCCGATAAAACTTGCTCGATAGCCACGCTAACGCTAGTTTCATCGGCTGAAGCCACCATGTTCTTTAGACTGAACTGTCGCGCTTCCCGTTGCGTCACACCTCAACAGGCCTCAAAGCCAACGCTGATTGGACGTTCGTTTGGTGAACGGCTCCAAATTTTCTTTAACGGAGAGTAGCCAGACTGATCTGTGAGTGAAACCTTGAAAGCTTGCGAGATCAGGATGGTCTCACGAGGCTAGCATTTTGCATCTTCCCATCAACTTTGACCTGCTTTCCTGGCCCTGCCGGAGAAAAAGATTCCTCACTGCATGATGCTGCCACCATGTGTTATAGTGGTTGCAGTGTGTTCAGGATAACGTCCAGAGTAAGTTTTCCACCATACGTAGCCTTTTCCTTGTAGGCAAAAAGTATTGGTATTATCTGACTGAGGCACCTTTATCCATGTTTGCTACGCCCCCTGAATGGGACCTTTTCTGGTTTTCTTTTAACAAACTTTTTTTATTTACTCTTCCATCGAGGCCAGATTTGTGAAGTGTATGATTACCAGTTGTCCTGTCCACTGATTTTCTCACCTGAGCAGCTCTACATCTGTTAGATGATCCAGAACGCTGCTGCCTGCGTCCTCACTAAGACTAAGAAAGTAGAGAACATCACCCCAGTTCTAAAGTCCTTACACTCCCTGTATGTCAGAGAATAGACTTTAAAATACTTCTGTTAGTCTATAAATCCTTAAATGGCTTAGCTCCTAAATACATCACAGACTTGTTATCAGTGTATCAACCCTCCAGACCACTAAAGTCTTCTGGTTCCAGCCTGCTCTGCAGAACCAGAACCAAACATGGAGAAGCAGCATTTAGTTCCTATGCTCCACTGATCTGGAAGAAACTTCCAGAAAACTGTAAAAGTGCTGAAAGCCTGAGTTCCTTTAAATCAGGATTAAAAGATTTATCTGCCTTCGACTGTTCTAGTTAAACTCGTTAAAACATAATTAGTTCAATTTTGCAGTCCAACCGTTTTTAATATTTGCTTTTAGTTTCTATTCTCCCATGTTTTATTTTGTTTTTACATTTTACTCCAACATGCTTTTACTCTGTTTTATTTTCCAATATTTTAATAATTTAAAGCACTTTGCATTGTCTTTGTACTGAAATGTGCTATATAAATTTGCCTAACCTTATCTGTCTATTTAAGCTTAGTCTATGACTTGGGTCTATGTCTTGGGAAGGTGGTATTTGCATCATACTCTTTCCATTTTCAAATGATGGATTGAGCAGAGCTCTGTGAGATCTTTAAAGTTCAGGGTATCGTTTTATCTACGATCGCTCATTTAAACCTACCCCCGAATTCATCTCTGACCTCTCTGCTATGTCCCCTGGTCTTCATGGCGCTGTTTGTTCACCAACGTTCTCTAACAAAACTGAGGCTTTCACAGAACTGCAGGATTTATGTTGAAATTAAATAACAGACTCCATTTACTAAATAGGTGACATCTGAAAGCAGTTGGAGTGAAAGGAACTAAAAAATACTTTTATTTGCAAAATATTTTGAAACCATGCATCGTTTTCCTTAGACAACAATTAAGCCCCACTTTGCACTGGTCTGTCACATAAAATCCCAATTAATAATTTGAGGTTTGCAGTTGTGATGTGACAAACTGAAAAAGTTCCAGGGATATGAATACTTTCGTAAGGGACTGTATTTTTGAAATAAAACTTGTGTCAAAAATTGTTGGCCACCGAGCAGCAGTGAGGAGGTGGGGACTCACTGAGGATGCGATGCCTCTCTAGAGAGCCCGTCTGGGGCAGACCGGATATGATGCTCATACTGTCTCCTCTCTCCCAGCGATCATTGCGGCTGAGATCTGGATTACTGGCATGAAGGTACAATCATCTAAAGTTAATCACGCTACCAACCATACTTTACAATTATGCAGTTTACTAAACTATTCAAAACATACGGTTGTCTTCAGTACCTGGCTCTTACAGGATGCCTAATGCCAGAGGTAAGGTTGGTGTTAAGAGCTGTGGCAATGGACGCAGTTCTCTGGGGAATCTGACAGCGACACCAAAAACCTCAGACATCTTTTTATTCTCTTTTTTGTTGATTTTTGTATTGCAGAAATTTGGTTACAGATAGATCAAGTATTATTTTGCCGTATACATCAAGATCAGCTACAGGATTTTTACCTTGGGTGGGAGTTCTACGTCCGGCAGGCGGATCCAGGGGCCACGGTCCTCCCTGATCTGGTGCAACTGCGGCCCCGGGGTTTCAGAGGTGGGATCTGAGTTCTGACGGACGAGCTCCCTGGAATGGATGGGGCGGGGTGTGGGGGAAGGATCCTGGGTGGGGAAGGCGGACATGTTTCTAGTGGGCTGGTCACAGAGGGACTGGGAGCGAGGGAACAGGGCAGCGTAAGGCTTCAGTGGAACCAAGTGAGCCATCTGGAACTGCAGAGGCCAGGAGCAGGAAGAACACCAGGCGGGGCGGCAGCCAAGCAGAAGGAGGAGCACCCAAGGACAAGTCCAAGATGTAGGGCCAAGTGATGAGAAATGCACAGATTGTTTAGGTAGATGGTATTAATTTAAATGGGGAAACAGAAAGATGTGAAGGGAAAAGACAGTAAAGAAAGGAAGGCGTGAATAAAGCAGCAAAGATTTCAAGTGTAAGGCAGGTCAAGAATTACAGCCATAAAATATCAGCAGCTAGTTTTCTGCAAGGTTTTATTAAACCACACACACAAACCTTTCCCTGACCCCCTTGGGGTTCTACGGGCCTCTGCATCGGTGGCGTTTGTGCAGACTGGACCATTCCCGATTGACTGATGGAGTCTGAGCGCGACTGGATGGCGGTGTCAGACACTGTGGTGCAGATTTTGGGTGACCCCTGCCTGTTTAGTTTAGTTCGCTCCTGCACCTGGAATAAGACGATTTGTCTTTGAGTACATCACGTTTCCTGGGGCATTTCCGTGTTTTAAAAAACGCTTACCTCTCGGGCCCAGGTAGGTTTGTTGTTGGGCTCGAGGTTTTTGTTATAGTGGTAAAGCTGGGGCTTCTTTTCCTGCTGCTGTTGCTGCAGAGACACCAGGTAGGCATGCTCCTGCTGAAGCTGCCTCTGCAGCCTCTCTGACTGCCGCTGCTCCTCCAGCTGCTTTCGCTTGTACTCCTAACAAAAAGGCACAGACGTGAAAACACAGCATACTTCTAACATCCACATGCACCTCGTGCTTTCATCAAACTGAAGCGCAGACTAAGGTTTTGCACATCTGATATCAAGTATATGATAACTCCCATTTTACTGCAACAAATATCAGTTAATGCGAAGAGAATATTGCTTATAATGTGTTACATTATAAGCAAAGATAAAATGTGTTCAGTACGCCCTCTTGGCTTATTTGTCGATTTAATTTGACACAAAAAGGCCAGTTTTAATGATTACTGCCGTCTCAAAATGATTTACCTTCTAGTGAATAGCATCTTTAGTACTTAGAAGAGCACTTTTTATGTTATAACCCTCTGCATACATTATTTATAGCCAAACATCAGCTTTTAAAGGCGTTATTGAATGTTAGCCCACTATTTGGGGGGCAAAGGCCTCCACTTTATTAATATTCTTGGGTTTATGTGCTGCAGCCACCTTTTTTAAATCCCAAAAGTGATTGTGAATAGAGTTCTAGTCAGGCGACAAGGAATGGCACTTCAGTATTTTTCTGTAAACCTTCTGAAAGCCAACGTTGGTGGACCTAAATAGGGCTGAACAATCAATCGCATTAGCAATATAGTCGCAATTTAAAAAACACCATTTCCAATTATTGGCTATGTAACAATTAACAGATGAGATGTTTAAAGTGAGTTTGCCTCCAAAAGAGTTAAAACAGTGTCAAAACAGTGAGATAATAGAATTGTATTACTTGTTTTAGAGTTTATATAATCTTACTTATTTCAGGAATCTCACAGCATTAAGTTCCGGTCAAACTGTTTGATGGATAGACTTGTCTGTTGGTTGTACTTTATGTTCAACATGGATTGATGTCCAACTCAACAAGATATTCTCTTGAAAAATGATATTCTGATTGATAAGAACATGGAATGTATGTTTTAAATGGTCCTTGTTTATAAGCATCTTTATCTACAGGCCATTTTTATTGCTTGTGGTTTTGCGGAGAAAAGTCAAAATAAAATTGCAATCGCAATTATGATTTAAACATATCGCAATTTTGTGATAGGTGCGGCCCTACACCTAAACCTCAGCTTCCTCACAGACTAGATACATTTGCTTTCAGGGTTTCCTGGTAGTTGACAGAGTCCATCTTGCCCTCCACTGACCAGTTTCCAGTTGCTGAGGAAGCAAATCAGTCCCAGATTATCACTGAGCCTCCATCAGGCTGTGCCTAAACCAACACCTGATGTCTGTTCCAGAGGCTGAAAAGTTTTGGCATTGCAGGGGTGCCTGGAGGTAGGATTTGGTGTTGAATTTAGATGACAGTCTGGCAATACTAGTTTTATTGTAATCTGTTCATTGCAAAACACTTTTGGCAGTAAATAAGTTTGTAGAGGGGGGGTAAACAATTTTAGATGCAACTGAATGGATTTCTGATCTGCCTCATGCATACCGGCGCTTTTGGCTATTGTTCTTTCCAAACTGAAACAAAGATTCAATTTTAATGACAGCAACTCCTACGCACAAGCGCAAGCTGGAGACAAAGATGCCAAGAGGGTGGCAATTCTGGCCTCTAAACGAAGCTGGAAATACCTAAAAACTGAAAACGTACAAATCTCCCCAGAAAATATAGGTCACTGTATTATGTGTATTATGAGAGCCGTGTTTGTGTCTTAGAACATCCAGATAGAGATTAGAGCGTTACTTTTACTTGCATTTATCACTTGAAAGAATTTAAAACAATTTGTTTCTACAAAAATAGAAGCCAACCACACCAACACAGGAAGTGCAGATCAGTTTGATCACTTAAATCCGCTTTTATTGATGAGGAATCATTACTAAGTGGTAGAGAAGAAAGTGTCTGCGAGCGAACTGAGGACCAATGAAGCATTGGTGAGGACTAGTTACCATAAGCAGCGCCTGCTCCTGAAGCAACTGCTGCTGAAGGATTTCTAACTGCCGCTGCTCTTCTTCTAACTTGTGCCTGATAAACTCCTGCAGCGAGGTAAGAAGGCACAGAGGAAAGGTGGTGGCACAAGAGAAAGGAAATGATGTGGGAGAGGGGTGGAAGATAAACACAGATAAAGGGTTATGTAATATCATTCCAGCAAGCAAAGGCTGTTTTTTGACAGAAGTCAAAAAAGATTCTGCTGATTAATTTTAGTAGGAAAGCAGCTGCTGAGGCTTTGTGAATAAAAGGGAATTAAGATGCACAGATGATATCAAATATGAAACCGTGAGCAACACACAGGCGACGTGACACATTTCAAGGCATTGAATCATTCAAATATCTAGGAGCACGGTGTGAATTTTGTGAAGTCTGTGGCACTAAAAAGATGCTGTTGCGTTGATGCCAGACTCTGATGCCGCTGAGGATAGACTGGAAATGGAGAGACGCAGAGAGCTCACCCACAGAAAACTCATCTCTAAGTAAATACACTAAT
>NC_046371.1:25640156-25716759 GCF_011125445.2 Fundulus heteroclitus
CCACAGTGCTGGTTCTGTTGGATCTTAGTGTAGCATTCAATATTGTCGATCACTCCCTTTTGTTAGAGCGCCTGGAAAACTGGGTCGGCCTGGTTCTGGTACAGGGAGCACT
The DNA here is from genome assembly GCF_011125445.2 of Fundulus heteroclitus. Lineage (NCBI taxonomy): Eukaryota > Metazoa > Chordata > Actinopteri > Cyprinodontiformes > Fundulidae > Fundulus > Fundulus heteroclitus. Next base: position 25,640,269 of record NC_046371.1, read on the forward strand.
CGGCTGGTTTAAATCCTACTTAAGGATAGGGACTTTTTTGTGTCAGTAGGTAACTTTACATCAGAGATGACAAAAATCACATGTGGGTGTTTCCCAAGGGTCCATCCTGGGTCCCCTCCTATTCAATATCTACATGCTCCCTCTAGCTCAGATAATAAAAATAACATCAGCTACCATAACTATGCAGATGACACACAACTCTACATCACCATGTCACCAGGTGACTATGGACCAGTTCAAAGCACTGAGTAAATGCCTAGAAGAAATCAATGCCTGGATGTGCCAACATTTCTTCAATTGAATAACAAAACAAAACTGAAGTAATAATATTTGGACCAATAGAGGAGAGATCAAGAGTTAGCACACAGCTTCAGTCGCTTCAGCTAAAACCACCTAATCAGGCCCGAAATCTGGAGTAGTGATGGACTCAGACCTGAACCTCCAAAGCATCTAAAGACAATTACACAAGGTCGGCCTTTCTATCACCTGAAGAGCATTTCCAGGATTAAAGGACTGATGTCTCAGCAGGATATAGTAAAAATTAATCCATGCGTTATCTTTAGTAGAATCAATTTCTGCAACGGTGTTTTCACAGGTCTGCCTAAAAAGTGGATCAAACAGCTGCAGCTGATCCAGAACGCTGCTACCTGCGTCCTCACTAAGACTAAGAAAGTAGAGCACATCACACCAGTTCTAAAGTCCTTACACTGGCTCCCTGTATCTCAGAGGATAGACTTTAAAATACTTCTGTTAGTCTATAAATCCTTAAATGGCTTAGCACCTAAATACATCACAGACGTGTTATCAGTGTATCAACCCTCCAGACCATTAAGGTCTTCTGGCTCCAGCCTGCTCTGCATACCTAGAACCAGAACTAAACAAGGAGAAGCAGCATTTAGTTCTTATGCTCCACTTATCTGAAACAAACTTCCAGAAAACTGTAAAAGTGCTGAAAGCCTGAGGTCCTTTAAATTAAGATTAAAAACACATTGTTTAGGATGCCTTTGTCTGTTATAGTCAAACTGTTAATTTAAACATCATTAAGTTTAAGTTTGTTAAACCAACTGTTTTAATGTTGTGCTTTTAGTTTCTAATTTTCCATGTTCTATTTTGTTTCTACATTTTATTCCTACTTGCTTTTATTGTTTTTCTTTCCTGTATTTTAATCATGTAAAGCACTTTGCATTGTCTCTGTACTGAAATGTGCTATACAAATAAATGTGCCTTGCCTTGAAAAGGAAAAAAGGCTGTATTGTTTAACTGTAAAAATATATATTTTTTTAACTTTAAAATCACAAAAGAAGACAAAAGAAAACAAGAAGCCTGCAAAAGTTTGAAAAGTGGTATATTTCAAGAAAAACACAAACCAGAAATCAAATCAGCTGTGCAATCCTTTTTTTCCCTCCTCCAATAATCAGTTTAACCAACACAGCAGGGAAAAAAAAAAAAAAAACAGCTTTCAACAAATGAAAAAACAGATGCACTCAGAACTTGAATGTTTTCCTACATCGTTTCCGTCTTCTGGAACCTAGTAAATAGATTAGACTATAAACACATTTATTTTTACAAAACATACTGCTCTATGCTCTTTCTACACATGATCAATAATGGATTCCTCCCTCTCTCTAGATCTTTTACTTCTATTTCCAAATATAACAAGTGTAAAGGAAAAAAAAAAAAGGGAGTGTTTAAAAGATAATTCAGCTTAAATCCAGTAGGAAGTGTTTGCATTTGAAGTGTATTTGTTCTTTTACAAATAAAAAAAAAAAAAAAAACGAGCCGCAAACATCAGAAAGCTGCACATTTTACGCCACATGGAAAGATTTCCTGTGTCCTCTCTGTTTGTTCATCATGTTTTACCGCCTGCTGTGTGCGATCAGAGGCGGTTCCCTCCATGCACGCTGCCCTGGGTGTGCTCCTCTTTCTGCATCCCGTGTGGTGCGTGTATGAGTTTCATGAATTAAAATCGTTTTTTAGAAAATCTGCAATCATTGTGCATAAATTATTCAATGCAGAATATTGTGGTTTCCACGTCACTCTCAATTAAAGGTTGTCAAAAAGGATTAGAAATGTTTCTTTTTCTTTTTACAACCAAAAGAGGGGTTGAATGGATCTCAGTGATTCAATGAATCTTTGTCCAGTGTTCAGATGTAACCCATTTAAAAAGTTTTAGGTTTTTGAACTTAAGATGACCAGATGCCGTCTAGCTACCTTATTAACAATGAGAAGTACTTCATTAAGCACGAAACAGGAATTTTGAAACACAAAGGAACTCCAGAAAACTTGTTTTCTCTGGGCGTTGGTGCAGCCCCCTGAGAAAAGGCCTTGGCCGGTGAGCCATAACGCCCCCGTGTGAAAAACCCCCACTGAGTGCAGCGTTGTTAATTTAGGACTTGAACTGCAAAGCAAAACATTTTCCTCTGTTTCCTATACAACCATGATTTAACAATGGAAATGCTGCATCATGATCAAGGCTTTTGACATAGGTGAAGGGGAAACAAAAGGCTTCCTCGACAGCAGCCAACTAAGATCGCTAAAACCAAATGAATGTTCGTTGTCAAAAGTCCAAGGAACTACAATAAAAATTGCGCGGTAAAAACACTCAAAAGCCTAAACACAAAAAGCCAAGAAAGTCTCCTGCATTCTCAGGTTGCTGGCTGAGCCAAGTTAAATACAAACTAAAACACATCAAATGTACAGAGAAGATTCACGTCTGCCTCCATCTTTGAGCTACCAGTAGTGTTCACAACGTGACGAACAGTGCAGGTCGGTCCTCACTGCGGCTCCTCCCTCGTGTCGGGGTCCTCCTTCATCTTCTGCTCGTGCATGCGACTCCAAGTGGAGCCTGGTGGAAAATAAACAACCAAACGTGACGAGAAACACACAAAAACCAAACCAAAAGGGGCTGCAGCAATATGCAGCAGTCAAAAACAAAAACGGAAACCGAAAGCCACTTTCACTTACTCATCTCTGTAAGTTTCTGTATCAGGGTTGAATCTCCTCCAGGTTTGCTGGATGAAATAAATAAGCTTGACGTTAATACACAGTGAACGCTATGCTAAAGTTTAATTTTGTTGAATTGATTTGCCAGAAAACACAAATAGTTTTTCATGCTCTGGAATAATTTAACCGTCCACACAGTAACAAAAAAAACATTGTTTCCTTTTAATATTTACTAGATCCATGAGGCCAGTTGTATAATGGTATATTTAGTTTATTATATTAAAAGCATAACAGCGACTTTTATTAGTATAGCAGGGGTGAATTTACTGAACGCAGCTGCTAGAACGCATTTGACACCAACCTGCCGTCGGCTTCATCCTGACCGTCCATGTCGAAGCGAAGCCTCTTCAGAGGCTTCAGAGTGGAGCCTGAGTCCATCGTCCTCTTGTGGGAGCGTTCGCTGCTGTTGACCATCTGGTTGATCTTCTGGAAGCGATTGCTCAGCTGCAGACACGGAAAAGGGCCAAAAAAGAGAGAGAGGGGAATGAAAAACCGACGGCACTGACGAGGGATGGCTGATGGGGACTTTAAAAAGCCTTGCAAGAGTCTTTAAATGCCTTTGAAATCTTTCAAATTTTGTCACTTTACAAGCACAAATGTCAATGTATTTTATTGCCATTTCATCTGAGAGGCCGGCACAAAGCTGTACATAATTGTAAAGTAAAAGGATGCGTGGTTTTCAAACGTTTTTAACAAATAACTATCTGCAAAGCGTACCTTTCAATAGGATTCAGTCCCCAGTCAATGCTGCTCCTACAGCGGCAGGCCTGTCTCTGCCGGCTTTGCAGGAAACAGATTGAAAGTGTTGCCCGTTCTCCACAAAACATGGAGAGTTCAGTTGGATTGGATGGAAAGTGCCTCAACTTTGACTTTCAAGTCTTTTGAACGGTAACTCAACCCCAAATCAACTTTTTTTTTTTTGCTAATCAACCGTTTCAGAGTTAGTTCTATCTACATATCCTAGTCATTATTTTGACAATTTTCTGCACTTTTGATGAAATACAAGCATAGAATTTTGCTTATATTACATACATGTATTGCTACTGACTGAAAAGTGTTTTGTGACGCCACCCAGAATACCTGAGCTCAGCAGCTCTGAAGTTGCGGGGTATAAAACTGGCTCCGTCTCGTGCGGCTCCGTAGCGAGCTGGAGTTTGAATAGTGAGTATGTGAAGAAGAGGTGCCCTGCTGCAGGATGAACCTGCATGAACCCTAGTCTCTCGTCTTCTGCAGCCTCCGACAGGTTTTCTTGCTCTGTATTCAGCTCCACCCTGCCCCTCATTGACTCCGAACAGCTTCCCTTCCCTGGTAGAAACAAACATCCCTTCAGCGGGATACAGTCAGCACCATGGGGATTGTTTGTCCAGGACGATAAGCAGCGTTGGTCCATCCTGCAGTATTGGTCTAGAGGGTCTTCTTCTAGATGGTTGCTGTGTGACGTACATGGATCGTGACGAGGAGCTCAAAGCTGGAATTATTGTTTGTAACGTAAACCCCCCCCCCCCCTTTTTTTTTATCAACTCACCAACTTTCTCCCTGACCTGCCTGCTGTGCTCCTTGGTCTTCAGGATGCTGCTTGTTCACTAATATTATCTGAGAAACCTCGGAGGCCTTTACAGAACAGACGGGTTTGTACTGAGATTACATTGAGTTTGCATATTGACCAATTAGGTGACTTCTGAAGGCAGCTGGTTACATCGTATTTTAGTCCTAATAATGATGATTATTATATTTAAAGGCACCTTTCAGATCACTCAAGGTACCCTTACAATAAAAAAGGCAAAATTGGGCCAAAGATAACGCACTCGACATGTCCATTGAAGCCAGATGATTACTGCAAAGTCGGACTCCATGAAATCTGTCAGGTTTCCTTAGATAAAAAAAACTTTTACTAATTAGCATAGTAAGCTGAACTTGACAGCAGTCTTTTGTAACTACAGTACCATAGGACTGCATGCAACTGAGTTTAAACCTCCATGATTGTGAGGAATTGATTAAATATGTGTTCAGTAAAAAACACTGAGATAACATTTGTTGAGAAACTGATCTGAATTGACGTGAAAAGATTCCGACTTTAAGACAGGATTTGGAAAGTGTCAATAATGCAGACATCAGGTGGAAGGCATTTTTTAGACTGGAGGAGCAGAGAAACTGTTTTAGATTTGTTAAAAGCTTTTTAAAACCACATGTGATTTTCCTTTTGCTTCACTACACACTGCTTTGCGCCAAGTCTATCATCACATACGACCTCAAATGCATAAAAGTTTGTGGTTGTATTGAGACAAAATGTAAAAAAGGTTAACGGTTGACTGTACAACACGGCAAAAAACATCTGATAGCTGCTTACCCCAAACGATTCGCCAATGGACACCAGCATTCTGTAAAGACAAGACATAGAAATGCATTAAAAAAAATTATGCCTGCATTCTTAGTGCTTTATTTGAAATTACCCAAGAACGGGCAGGACTGACCTGGAGCGAGGAGTCATGATACCCGGAGACATGCGGGAGTTCTTCAGAGGGGAGATGTAGACGTTGTTGCTCCCAGGCACGCGCAGAGGAGAGTTGGGGAACTTGTATGGGCTGCGAGGCATTTGAGGGATCGGAGAGGGCGGAGGCGGCTAAAGAAAAGACAAAAAAAACAGTAGAAGCAACATTTAATGGGTTTCCTGAGCACATCTGTGTAAACGGTTGCTGTAATTGCCGCTTTAGGCGTTTTACCTTGGTGGACGCATGTTGCAGGATATTCGTTTTCAACTTCTGCATGAATACTTGGTTGTAGAAGACGATGATGGAGTCATAGTGGCCTTCGGTGATCAGCACGTTCTTAAAGGTCTGCAGGAATCAGAGCAATGGTTCAGAGTTTTAACGAGCTGCGACGTTAACCTTAAAAGCAGTTTGCCTCTTGGCAGTCGGTGCGTTTTTTTCCGTCAGGCTGCGTCACCTCCTGGTTGGTGTTGGCCATGTTCTTGTAGGCCGAGACAATGGACTTGAAGCGCAGGTCGACGCTCTTCACTTTGCATATGGCGTACATGGCTGACATCATCAGCTGACAAAAGAGAGAGGAAAGGAAAAAAAAACACACATATAAGAGGAAGTTGGTGAGATATCAGTTGGAAGATCTAAGCTAGTTATGAGACAGAAACCGATAAAGGGAAGTTTGCACAGCTTGAGCACCTGGTCCAGGTGGCGGTCTCTCATCAGCTCGTACTCGTGCTGCAGGGTGTACTGGAACAGGGTCCATATTATAGGCTCCAGTTCAGGGTGAGAGGACAGCAGGTAGGAGCAGAGTGTCTTTAGCCTCGTATAGGCCAGGCGGTACACTACGAAGACAGAAACATGTTCGGTTGGTGGTGAGAATCTGTGCCAAACCAGCAACCGCACATTGTTGTTGGTGAACCGAAATTCACATTACAACAACAAAAACAACCCTCATACGTTTTAGTGGGTTTCACTTATAAGACCAAAATTAGAAAAAAAAAAAAAAAAAAAAAAAACTGACTTAAAATAAAAATGATTGTTTTGATAATCTCTTTGAATGAAAACGTGAAAGGTGTGCCATGCATTGGTGATCGGCTCCTATTACCTGGACGCCCCTAAATAAAAAAATTGCACTGCAGCCAACTTGTTTTAGAAGTCAACTAGCTGTTGACATGTTTGCACTTTCATCTCAGGCGCAGCGTTTTGTCCAGGATGTGCTTTTAATACGTAAACAAAGGCGCTCTAAAAATGAGATTTAGACCAAAAGTCTACATGCAGAACACTGCGTGAGGAGAATAGCAACTAATCAGCCAGAACACAGCATTCCTATGGTGAAACAAGGTGGTACCACATTTTCTTTCTTTATAGTTGTATTCCCACTTTTATAGCAGTAACAAGTCGGCTCTATGGATCAGCCTTACTGGATGGACTTTGAAACAAAATCTTTTCCAAATGGAGGCATTGCAATCTGTGCTGATATCTGCAAAAGGTTGAAATTTGCTATCATAGGAGAACTGTAGTCATCTTTATAAAACAATACCAAGGATAAAAAAAAAAAAAAAAGTAAACAGATCTCACATTTCTTATAGAAAAGACTGAGGGAGTTGGATTTCGGCTGCCTTGGAGCTTGGCAGGGGGCCTGGGAGCTGGACTGAGAGGCGGTGGGCTGCTGGGGGGGCGTGGCCGGGGAATCGGAAGGCAAGACCCGCAAGCCTTGGCGCACAGGGGAGAGATATCTGTAAAAAAAAGAATAATAATGCAACACAGCAGGCAGTAGAACCAGTCAGCCAAACAACACAGAGTAGAGACTGTTCCTCTTCATGGAAAGCCCAAACACAAATGTAGCTTCAGAGCTACGTAGAGCGCCAGCTCAGAATGACTCAGAACTTACAGATTTCTTTTTGAGATTCATGATCCAGAACGGTTTCAAAACAGAGTGAAAGTTTTCGGTGCCTCCTAATCAGATTCTGTTTACTGATACTCTGATACCGTTTGGTGAGAACTGAACGTCGGAGCGGAGAGGCGATAAACTCACAGGTCAGCGGCGGTGTGGTTGTGCTGCAGCGGTTGGCTGAAACTGGCTGTGGTCTCCACCGGCTCTGCTGCTGCGCTCGCATGCTCCTGCTGCAGGAGCTCGAACAGCGGGGAGCCCTGCAGAGACACAAGCGTCGGTATTTGCTTTCAACTTCGTGCACGTTTAGCCGTCTCACGGAAAGAGCTGCCGTCTGTTAAAGCACCTCCCACTGATTAACGGTACTCACACCAGTACATTTCAAGCAGAAAGTAAATCACAAAGATAGCGTGGCTCTAAAAATGTGTCTGCATGCGAAAACATGTTGTGCTCAGTTTAATCTAATCGAGGAATCCCGACTCGCCCTCTGGTAAAGTTGTGCAGTCTGTATTATTAGGTTAAACTGTTTCGTAATAACGTCATAAATTGTTTTGGCAATGAATCCCACCGTCAGAAAAAAGTTTTGTTTATCCATGTACACCAATGGTTTTGAATACATTCAAAGTATTAAAACCCTAAGAGTGTTATTGCCATCAACGATACCTCTGGACCACATTTACTGAATTACTGTTACTTTATTGCCGTTTATTGCCACACATTAGGTTTTAAAGCTTTGCTCACAAAACTATTTTAGTAGGGATGAGGTCAGGGCTTCCTCTGGAGCTGAGTGTGACCCTGTTTCATCCATTCCCAAACCAGTTTTAGAATCTATTTGGAATCTGAAGATCTGAGATGAGGTTTAAGAGCCCAACAGCATGACGCTACCACCACTATGCAGTCAAAACGGTGCTCTTAGGTTCAAAAGCCTCACTTTGCCTCCCACAAACATTCACTTTTATCATCGTGTCAAAAAAAAAAAAAAAACCTAAATCTTTAGATTGTTTCCCGCATGTCTGATAAATGTATACCAACAGTAGGGTTCACAAGAACTAAACTTCTTAAATTGAAGGTTCCTGTACGACTGGCAACAGATGAGAAGGACTTAAATACCAATTCCAGTTTCAGATCAAACACCGGTTCATTTCCTGGGGAGAGATGCATTGTGTAAACTGAAAATAAAAAAATTGGGGCACCCATCTGGGCTTGTAAAGAAGGTCTGGATCTTCAAACATACATGCAGCCTCATGAAGCTAAAGTTTATTGGTTATGGGAGATCTGTGGCCCGGCTGAAGAAATATTCTCAAACTGGGGTTTTATTCAAACCCAGATTCCAGAAGCTGAAAGGCCAAACCCCAGATTACAGCTGCACGATGTTCTATGACATAAAAAAAAAAAAAAAAAAACATTTTGAAGAACTTTAGGATGATGCAACACAAAGAAAAACGGTTGATCTTGTGTCCCACGACATTGTTGTTGCCAAACAAATTACTTCATTTCTGAATGGTACAATGTTCCTGAGTCCCCACACACACACACACAACTTTGTTTGTACATAAACATTTTTATGCAAAAGACCTTGGTCCTGTGATGAAAGCTTCAACCACATCAAAATGGGAACCAACAGAAAAATCCATTCATCTCTCAACAATGCTTAAAATTGTGTGTGTAGCATCAATGAAATCAAAACCACAGGTGGTTTAAGTACCAGTTGACCAAACAGTTCAGGGCTAAAGATGAGGCTCTTTTAGAGGATATCCAATCTTGGAGGACCTGTTAAAATATGTCAAAGATCAGTTGAAGTGAAGACACGACTTAGATGTAGGGTTAATTAAATCTGCCGTAAGTCTACGGTGACTTTCACCTGTGCAGGTAAGTCTACGGTGAGAGCAGCAGAGCTAACAACAAAGCTAACCGCTAAGCTAACCAGATACATAAGCACTAGAAGCGCACATGCGCAGCCAGCAAGTGTAAACTAACAAGGAACGAGTCACACACTGGTGTTAGGCGATCGTGTCAGAATGATTGGCATGTGGGAAAACCGATAGATAAGGTGATACTCCGGGAACCTGAAGGAGAGAGGAGGGTGAGCGCAGGAACAAAACTGACTAATCACTGCTCTTCGGTGAGAATGGGAGTGATTGGTCGGTTTTTACAGGCCTGCAGCTTTAACAGAGATCGACTTTTTAAACCTCGTTTTTCTGAATACATAATGTATTTACTACTGTCAGAATGGAAAAACCATTTCACACGGTGCAACAAAAAAAGGGTTTCTGACCGCTTTAAGACATACGCTGACATTAACTACTCACCTCGACTGCGAGGGAGAATGACATGAATGTGTTGCAGAGACGATGAAATGCCCGAGGCGAGGACCTGACCAACAGTCGACGCTACTGATGGATGCAGAAGTAACACCATTGTGTTGACGGCTCATGTTTCAGAGACCACTTGCAGGATTGGCAGTAACTGAACAGGAAGGTGGTAACTTTGTTATGGTCACAGCAGGAAGTTGTGACCAGCCATGCGCCGCACAATTAGCAGAGCTGAAGGCTTTAACTGAAGCTTAGAGACTGGCAAAAGGAAAAGCAGCAAACATGTACACAGACTCAGCATTACGCGCATTGGTGTTTTACGCAGTTTGGAAGCAGAGAGGTTTTGTGTCCAGCACAATGCAAAGAAAGAGTTCATTGGTGCAATGATGCTTCCCTGTAAACCGGTAGTGATTAAGTGTCGAATCCATTGCAAGGGCAATGAAGGTGAAAACTAAAAGGGCATCTGGGTGCCAGATGGTTATCTTGGCACCTGTGGTGTCCTAGAAACCTGCGTTCACCCCAGACAATCCTATCTTGAGTCAGAAGAAAGCATGTTATATATCAAACACAGAACCACATTGCACATACTTGGAAAGACTTCCAGCACTTCCAACTCCAGCTCTGGAAAGGCGTACATGCTGTTTTGATTCGACATTAATCATTTTGTAAAGCTTTACGATAACAACGCCTTATAATCCACCACACTGACACTACAACTCCTCTCCCGAAGGCCTTAATTTTGCGTCTACAACCTAAAAGGTGTTAATTTTGGAGCAGCCAACATCCTCTAGGTCTGGTTGCTTAATCAGATATTTATCTAGACTATGATTTGGATTTGTAACGATCATAATGATCGATCTTTGGTCCTTCGTAGTTGACTCTCGTGCTGTTGTGTGACGCGAATCCTCGCACAGCCCCAACCGGTTTAATTTCCTTCAGCGCGAGTTATAAACGCTTCAGGAGCGAGACTGAAAAGTTGAGCGAGGCTAAAGACGTCAGGATAATGGCCAGAAAAAGAGAGCCGTTGGTAGAAAAGAGAGAAAACGTCTTCAGTGGTGTGGAAACATTATGGGTGCGCAGAAACAGACGTCGAACAAGTAGCGATAGTGTGCAAACCCTGCTGTGTTATCGTAGCTGCAGCGCAGAGTGGGCTCCACACACAAATCATGATATTCTCTATGCTGCTTCCTTGTCTCTAATACAGGATGAACCCTGCGGTATTTTTCTTTTGTAGAGCAGACACAAGATTCCAGTTAATTACAGCTAAATCTTCCGACTTGATCCTCGTCCGTCACGGACTGCTTTGAAAATATCAAAACCCCTCCGATTTCATAAACAATAAAATGTCTGATCCAACGGCGCGATTTGAAGCGCTGCCGTCATGTGTTGGGTCTTCACCGCGGTGCCGATGAAAGCCATTAATCAGTAGTTAGTCACTCCTGAGAGAGGCCAACAACTTTGTCTTTATTTGTCTAATTTTTGCTTTCAAAAATGTTTGAAATCCTAAGGAAGACATTGTTTAACAACCATTGATTGTGTTCAATAAACTCCGGTTATCAAAGTTGATGAAGAATCTTGTTAAATAATCGAGATCTCAATTTCAATAAAAAATAATCGTGACTATCTTGTTTGCAATAATCGAGCAGCCCTAACATCCTCCCAGTTCAAAAGAATATAAAACTAGCGCCACTGTGGACCGTAACACTGGTGTTCCCACAGTTTTTAGAGTCATAGCAGGCGTTAGTCTTGATGATTCCTGGATTGTTCTTAAACATCGTCGCCAGCCTCCTTGGATCTGAGGACAGCATTTTGGATCAGACGGTGGAAACCTGGACGCAGTCAGCTGTCCCGGACAAACGTCCCCAAACGGAACAAAAGATAAAAATAAAAATGACTCATTTTGGGATGGACATAGCAGTCCAAATTATGCTTTTGGAAAAACTGCATCGTCAAAAAAGTAAAAAAAAAAAAAAAAAAAGTTGCAAACAACGGCTAAATGCGCCTAAATTCGTCAAACCCTTGCTGTTGTGTGAGAAAAGATTTTTGAGTAAATAACAGTCAATTTACAGATATGTTTATTGCCATTATTGAGAAAGAAATATGCCATGCAGAGGATTTCCAATGTGTGCAGCTTATCTTTGTACTTGTAGCTTTGATCAATATCAGTCATAGTGAGAATTAAGATATTATAGTTACTGTTGGGCATCACATAATTTCCCTGAACAACCCCCCCCCCCCCCACCCCTCCAACAACCCTCATAAATGATATCTAGAATCCGATAACATTCGTTTCTCCTATCATGTTGACATAAGACACTCCCCTGTGTGTGTGTGTGTGTGTGTGTGTGTGTGTGTGTGTGTGTGTGTGTGTGTGTGTGTGTGTTACTGACAGTGGTTAACTATGGTTACCCACTGCCTAGTCTTAAAACTTGTTCATTTCATGAAGACTACTTGTTCCAGTTTACGGAGGCACCCACGGTACCCAGCCCCATACATAGGAAAAGGAAGCCGAGGTTTAGCGTGTGGGAAGAAAAATAGTTCCTGCACGCACAGACATGCCGTGAGAACATTCTTTGACATGCAACCAACACCCTGCTGACGCCACTGACATTTCTCAATTGCCCGCCGTTTGATGACTTCAACATTATTGAGTGAGACGTTTCGATGCCACTGCAGCCACATTTTTATCAGATTTTGTATGTAATTTTGGTTTGGAGGTCTTTAGACAACACATCTATGCATCTTTAACCTCAAATCTGCTTGAAATCGGCAGTACACCATTTCCTCTGTTAAAAAAAAACAGAAGTGTGGCTTTTATCTCTGTGATAACACAGAAAAAATTAATTACAAAACATGCAAAAGCTAGGTTTTCAAATGTGTTGGTGCTCATTTTTAAACTTGCAAAGCAAAAGTATCAGAGGGTGGACTTTGGCTCCAGGTGAAGGCTCCTCCCTGTCTCCTAGCCGTCCAATCAGTTCTTCGCATGACTTTCATCTGTGCAGACAGCCGTGTGCTTGTCTGATTTACAGTAAACGGGGAGTGGGGCTAACTGTGTGCCCTGAGGGTGGTAGCTGGAACAGACGGGAGAACACGCGAGGGAAAGAGCCATTCGACAGTTCACGGCGCTGAGGAGCAACACATGACTCCCCTTTCTGAGGAATTAAAGCTCTCCACCGAAAGAGAAGAATGAGAAGACACTAAACAGCTCTCCCTTTTTTTTTCCTTTCCTTTTTTTTTTAACTACGGGTGGACAATAGGACACTGGAAAGATTTCCGAAGACAAGAGAAAGTAACTTTGGAAGCTGCTGGGTGAAGTTTCTTTAACATTTCCCTGCCGTTGAGCGCGAACCAGAGGACAAAACATAAAGTAGATGGATTTAAACATGAGCAATCCCACTCTAAGCCATTGTGAAAAGAACGATGAGTTTAAGTACCATCTGTACAGCGTGATATTTACCCTGGTGTTTGCAGTGGGACTTTTATTCAACGCCATGGCGGCGTACATCTTCCTCTGCACGTTGAACACGAGGAATGAGACCACCACGTACATGTTGAACCTCGTGGTCTCGGACACTCTCTTCGTCCTGAGCCTGCCCTTTCGGATCGCCTACTTCATCAAAAGGGACTGGGTGTTCGGCAGCGTCCTCTGCAAGATCTCCGTGTCCCTGTTCTACACCAACATGTACGGCAGCATCCTCTTCCTCACCTGCATCAGCATGGACCGCTTCCTGGCCATCGTCCACCCGTTCCGGTCGCAGGGGATCCGCACGAAGAGGAACGCCCGGCTGGCCTGCCTGGCGGTGTGGGTGATGGTCCTCTGTGGCAGCATACCCACCGGCATCCTGCTGGACACGTCCTCAAACAACACAGACTCTTCCTCCAACTCCACCAACTTCTGCTTCGAGAATTACTCGAAAAATCAGTGGAAGGCCGAGCTGTCGAGGGTGGTGATTTTCATTGAGACCGTGGGCTTCATCCTGCCGCTGGCGATCAACGTGTTTTGCTCTGTGATGGTGCTGAGGACACTGAGGAGTCCCACAACCATCAGTCGCGGAGGGAGCCTCAACAAGGCCAAGATCTTGAGGATGATCGTCGTGCATCTGCTCGTCTTCTGCTTCTGTTTCATCCCCTACAACGTGAACCTGATCTTCTACACCCTGGTGCGCTCCAAGGTCCTAAAGGGGTGCCAGGCGGAGTATGTGGTCAGGACCATCTACCCCATAGCTCTCTGCATAGCGGTGACCAACTGCTGCTTTGATCCCGTCATTTACTACTTCACCTCAGAGACGATAAAGAACTCCATCAAGCGAAAGTCGATCGCTTGGTACAACAGGGTGCGACTACTCGACACGGTGCACGGAGAAAGCTCACAAAACAGTCCAAGTATGATAACCAAGAGCTACTTACTGAGGAGCAAGGGACTCAGAGTAAATGACAATGAGTCCACAGCCTGATGACGGTTCTGCCAAGGGACGTGAGTAATTCTCCAACGACCATGGCTGGTGAAACTTGAATTAAAGCAAAGTGACTGAAACTCCAGACAAAAACATTATTGAGGAGTTACTCCCTTCATCAGGACAAAACAGAGTTTGGACTCGAGATTAAAGATGACGATCTCCATGCAGCAATAAAACAGGAGTGCTGCAACGATATAACAACCTGTGAATGTTGAAATGAGTCTATAATGCCCAGTTTAGGGTCTCTAAGTAATTGTTGCACAAATTACATTGTGTCTGAAATCCTATTTATTAAAGCTGAATCAGTATCATTGCTCTTTAAGGTGCTTTTTTTTAGCAGTTTGTAGTCATTCACATATTTTGTGATGCACTTTATAGAATAGCATATTCTGTAATCAACTGTTATTTACATACTAGTAAATAAAAATAATGACTTTTTTTAAAATGTTTGAGTTAAAACGGACTTCTCGTTTGCTGAATACGCTGCTGGAAATTGATCAGCTGTTTCTCCATTTCTCTTATTTGTAAATACCAGATTACGTTCCTGGGGCTCAAAACTTTTACGGACTCAACTTTCCAGGACTCTCAGTTCTTTTTACACCAGTTTTAAATGAATAATCCCAAAAGATTACGGTGAATTTATGGAAGGAATTTTGGTGGCAGAGCCAGGCTTTAAAATGGAGCCTGCAGACGAAATGGATGCATCTCACATGGAGGCATGGCCGTGTGGATGTATGCATAGAGGCGTGGATACATTCAGACAATGGAAAAAGGAATCAATTCTGGAAACACTGTTATTTTCAGATTTCTTTCTTCATTTTCTCATACTTTGTTCTTAAGATTCGCTTAAGATCAAATCCCAGAGGGATTAGCCACAACAGAGCTGTTGGGTCTGTAGCTTTGAAATGCATGTTTCGGGTGTGTTCATTGACTCATAGCTGCAGCAAATAGTGCAAACATTTATGTCTTATCTGTAATTTCTGCAAAAAGCAGACAAGAATGTAATAAACTTGTATCTGCACGTCTTAATGACCCTTAGAAAGGAGCGTGTAGAGACCAAGTTCTGCAAACGTCACATTTAAATTCTGTCAAAAATCTTAACACGCAAATATTTGAAAGCTGATACAGACCATATACATCTGCAGCTCGGTTACATGCCGGAGAAACCACAGATGTTTGCTAACAGGATACAGAGCTTCAACACCTGTGACATTTTTGCTCCCCCTTGTAAAAGCTGTGCAGGGCAAGACGCAGCATTACCGCATTTCAGTTGAACGCCTTGGCCTGAGGGTCTGCGGAAAACAAGAGCAGACTCATAGTCTCCGGTGACGGAGAAACCAAAACATGCGAGCAAAAACACGTCTCTTCAGCAGAAAGCCTTCCTTCCCAAAACAAAGCGGGGAAGGTTGCAGCTGCCGCGCAACTATTTTGCTTTTAAAAAAAAAAAAAAAGAACAACCCAAGATCACACATTTGCGATAACTGACAGTCTTTCTTGTCACCTCTCTAAATGTAGTTTGCATGTTTTCCCCGTGGTTGATTTGCCTCTGTAAGTTGCTCCCGGGTATGAGTATGTGCAAGCATGGTTGCACATAGACGAGGTCGGCGTATTACCCCCACGTTGGCCTCCCTGCACTGGCTGCCTGTACTTTTTAGGATTGTTTTTAAAGATCTTACTCTTGGTTTTTAAATGTTTAAACACTCGGCCGCTCCCTTACTTATCGGAGCTTTTACACAGACGTTTCCCAGCAGGACTCTGAGGTGGGATAACCTGCTGCTGCTCGTCTAGTGAGCCGAGGAGACGGAGCTTTTTTTGCAGCCCCCAAACAGTGGAGAGACCTTCCAATAACTAAGGATGGAAAAGAATAATCTTTAAAAGCCTTGGCTTCTAACTCCACTTGGGCAGGAGACCCTGGCTATTTTTTTACTGTAGATGTTGCATTTTATTGTTTATTTTATGTTCTTATTCCCTTGTTTTATAGACCAGTACAACACTTTGGTCACTAGGTGAAGAAGTCGCATTATAAATAAAGTTTGGTTTGAGTCTGAGTGTCTGAGTGAAGCCAACGAGCAGCTGTAGATATTTTGAGAGAAAATTGGATAAGTAATGTGGAGTCAGGCTGTTTAATAATCTGCGTGTTAGTGTGAAAACTTTTAAAACGAATCCTAAAATCCATCGGTCACCGAAGGAATGGGTTGGTAGTTTGGCCGCTGCATTTTGTGTGGCTTGGAGGCGATTTATCCAAACCAGCATACAGGGAAGCGCAATAATGTGTGGCGCTTTAGTTAAATATCACAAACTGATGGTCAGACTGCCTCCTGATGGATTTCCTTTAATAAAAAAAATAAAAAGTACATAGCTCCATCAATTACAGCAGGTTCTCCAGGTCCGCAGCAGATCATCACACCACCAGCAGCAGCTTTGTTAGTGTGACGCTCTTTATGTGAAATGCTGTATTGATTTTCCACTGCATTTCAGGTAATTTGGAGGGGGAACCTCAAAAAGTTCCCCTTTTCTCTCCTCTGTCCACAAATGATTAAATCAAAAGTATTTGAGTTTGAGATTTTGTTGTAATGAAAATATTAGATAAATGCTTTGGATAAGATGGAATAATTTGTTCTGTTTCTGCTAGTTAGCCGAGTCTCTGGGGAACTTTTGCTCCATCATTGGCTTATAGGGATGTTTGATTGCAGCAACTTCTTGTTGCTCTTCATCTATCAGCTGGACAGAAATAAACCTAATAAGTCTTTTCATTCACTTCTAAAGCACGTTCAGCTGTAAATATAACTAACTGCATGAGTTAATGAGGCAATCTGACTTTAATAAAACACTAATGACGCTGCAGTTTAATAAGCTGGAGATCGGGATGTTTAAAGCTTTCTAAATGACATAAATCTTTAAACTACACAGGGAAATATTCCAGTGTGCAGGGATGGAGGGTGGGAGTAGACCGGGGAAAGGAAGAGAGAAAGGGAGCGATCCTGATGTGTGGCGCGGAGATCAGCAGCATGTGCACTGATGCAGCGCGGACTAACAGCTGCCCAGGAACAGCTCGCTGCTTTTCACCCTGCCGGGCTGGAGACCGGTGAGTTTCACTGAATTACCCATTTCTATTCAGCTCAGGCAACAGAGAGTACAGAGTCTACCATAGAGATTTTTATATAACTATGTCATTTAATTAGACGGTGGAAGAAATTTGATTGTAATTTCTGGATCATAATATCAATTTTACCAAGTATAGGAAGACTGAAAGTTTGCAAGTCGTGTTCAATTTTAGCTTGACTGTAAAACCCCTTGATTAATTGTTCACAAATGTTATTATTGTTATTATTTTTAAAAAAATTTGGGTAATCAATGAATCATATTTTATAAAATGCTTGACAGAATAAAACGTTTTTCAACTGAGATAAACTTCTGTTGATGGTTGAATCAGCAAATAAACCTGTAACATTTGGGTTATGGAGATGTTCAGCAGGTTCTAACCTCATTTAGTGAAAACTGGATTGCTCAGGCTTTGATTTCATTCATCCAACCAAAGACATTCAGATGCAGTTACGATCAAAATCTCTTAGAGCAGGGGTCTCAAACTCATTTCTACATTGGGCCACTTTGGCATCATGAAGTCATTAAGAGGGACGGTTGCACATGTATAGATGATATGTTTGATTTCACAATTTCATTTCAGTTCACATAGAAATATTAACAAATGCACAGTAAGATAAAGTAGCGCCCTTAGGCTCAGTTTATATGCAAAAAGTTGATATTGGCATGAGTTACACTTAAAACTCATCATTCTACATCACTTTCTTTCTTTTTGGACGTTTCTGGGTTGTTTTAATGTGTTGTGGGAAAACTGACATCTAGTGGCAGGATGCTGTTGCTACATGTTAAAAAACATTCACTACAGGAGGCACAGTTTTAGCCACTTTATACAATTTAAAA
The DNA here is from genome assembly GCF_011125445.2 of Fundulus heteroclitus. Classification (NCBI taxonomy): domain Eukaryota; kingdom Metazoa; phylum Chordata; class Actinopteri; order Cyprinodontiformes; family Fundulidae; genus Fundulus; species Fundulus heteroclitus. Next base: position 25,658,354 of record NC_046371.1, read on the forward strand.
GGATATGTGCCTCTACTTTATAACATGATATGCCTTTTTTGGCTCTTGAGGGCCGGACAAATTGCATTGACGGGCCGGATTCGGCCCGCGGGCCTTGAGTTTGACACGTGTTTCAGGGCATCTAAACCAGCAACTGTATTTGACCCTCTTCAAAAAATATATATATTGTGGAAAAGGCTCGGCATTTCTAGTCAATATGCCCACTGCGTCTTAGTGGAAATGAAACTTTACATCCTATTTGCCACGCCTCTTCTCCAGCCAGATCCCGGAATAACCACCAAACGGCAGAATGAAAGTAAAACACTGCCTGCACTTCTGTGATTGCTAAACTCCCTCCTAACTGGAAGTCCACAACAGCTCAATCCAGCACACAGTGGATTACTGGGGTCATGTCCTTTTTGAGAGTAGTGAAATTTAACATTGAAAAAAAAGGGGAAATGTGAATAAAAAATGGCAACCTTTTATAGATTTAAACTAATGGTGTACACAAATATGTTGAATGCTGAATGAGCCCTGGTAGACGCAGCCATCTTTATCATTCTTGTATAAGCGACGATAAAAACAAAACTTAAAGAAAGCAAAATAATAAAATAATTTTCTGGGTTACAGCCAAAATAACAGGGTGTGACAGCAGATCTTTTAACTTATACGTTTTAGGGCTCAGTAGCACTGAAACCGACTCAAAGATACTGCTCTACTCCACCTACACTAGTGTCATTCAGCGCTCTTTATTCATGCAACCCTGTGATTAAACAGGGCTGCAAAACACACAATGCAAAGGGTGCGACGCATGACTCAGAGCATCCTGCACTCTCTGCATTCGCTTCGACTCCGACATCTTGTATTTCCTCATTTAAAACCTAATTCAGACAGTATATGTGTAAACCGTCCACAATGTGTTGCTTTTTTTAATGCAACATTGTTTTTCTGTAATTAATCAAAATAAGAGCAATAAAATCCTAGCCCATAAATTGATATAGGCCGATTAAAACACAGTCACATTTACTTAAAAGTCAAAATGTCATGTTAATGCAATGAAAAGAATTACAATCAAATAACTTACAATAAATGATAACTTATTTTCAATATAGTAAGATTGGTGGTATACAGTTCAACCAGTGTTTATACTCTAAAGTTATTTTTTTTTAATAATAATAATAATAATAATAATAATAATAATAATAATAATGTTATTACAACATACATTCAAAATAAACATGTCCTTTGCATTCAACCCATCCCTCAGGGAGCAGAAGGCCTCCCCCTATTATTTTATCATAACTCATGATATACAGTATACAGTCATATTCAATAAATTAGAATATTATTGAATAGTTCATTTATTTCAGAAACTCAATTCACTTAAGGAAACAATATATATTAACACAGGCTGGTGATGATATAAAGCCTTTATTTCTGTTAATTATGATTTTTTTTCTCCACCTCCAACTAATAATACAGCATTTAATATTAGAATATTAGACCAATAAAAAAAGCAGCATTTTAAATGCAGAAATTGTAAATTCTATTTAATAATCGGCTTAAAGGTTGTTGTTTTACCAAACGGCACTTTTAATCTGAGGAACAAGCCTCTTAGACATGCATATTCTAATATATTGAAAATTACTGTATATACGTTATGAAGATGTTAGCGTGAGTTAAGGCCACCTGGGGTTAGGGAAACATGCGATATTTGAACAATACACAATAACAAAATTACTTCTAAATCAAGTTAATCTCTTTTTGCTTTGGGTTCGCAGCAAACCAAGACCCCAGATATTGACTAGTTTAGTTTCTCCTGCTATTAGAATAAGATGAATTTTATTATTTCCATCTAAAACAATGAGGCTTTATTGGAAAAGTCTCTTTAATTAATACATTTAGAAGTGTTTTTTTGATAACCTACCCAAAGTACCACCTTCTTATCTTCAAAATTATTTATGCTGCATTAAACAACAAGTGTCATCATATATATTACAGGCTTGGAGCTCTTAAACGCACGCTGCCTAAATATTTAGCGAACATTTACTTGCAGACAAAGTGGTTCCTATGTGAATTATGATCACGGTAAACTTACAATATATTTTACATCCCTGCCGTGAGTTTTCACTGGCCCCGTTTTAAAGCAAGCGTAATCTTTTGAGCTGAAACTAAGCGAAGCGGCTCCACTGAGCAGATACCAAAAAGGTCTCATAACGCAGAGTAAACACCAATAAGAAGTGCTTACAGTCATAACGCCGTCAGAAAGATGCCCGACGACGTGTTTGCTCACCAACATCCTAAATTAAAAACAGCTGACCATCTCAATCCAGCATAAACTTTACGAGATGTTTAATGTGTAAATAGCGAAAGACTGAGAGCTGCTGCTATTGTTCACTCTGGATGTAATGACATCGAGTGTTTACCTATTTTATTAGGAAAAGGCTGGCTTCCAAAGTTTATTGGCTGGATATATCTGACCACGTCAGCTCAAGGAGGATTTATGGGAGCCACTTAAGCAAAAACGACGTCCGTTTAAATGTCTCGCTTTAATTTGTCCCAACTCGCCACAGGTATAATATCTCGGCCAGTGGAGAAGGCTCCCCGCCGGACATGAGAGCGCAGCCGTCCTGAGGCATGGAGCTGTGGAACATAACGGACCTGGAGGGGAACGCGAAGCCGGCGTTGTCCAACTGCACGGTGGACACCAGCTACCGCTTCACCTTCTACCAGGTGTCCTACGGCATCATCTTCCTGCTGGGGCTGGCCACCAACGGCCTGGCTCTGCGCAGACTCTGCGCCTCTGCGTGCGCCATGAACAGCACGGCCGTTTACATGGCCAGCCTGTCCTTCGCCGACATGTTTTTTGTCATCTCTCTGCCCATGAGAATCTACTACTACCACCAGAAGGCCCGGGCTTGGACTAGGACCGGCGACCTGGCCGGCTGGACTCCCGGAGCCGCCTTCTGCCAGATCACCTTCATCCTCAAGTACATCAGCTTGTACGGGGGGATCTTCTTCCTGGTGTGCATCGCTGTGGACCGGTACTTCGCCGTGGTGCACCCTCTGGCGCCGGCCCTGCGCAGGCAGCGCGTCGCGCTGGCGGTGAGCGCGGGGATATGGTGCGTGGTGCTGGGACTCAGCGTCAGTCTGCCGCTGCTGCGTCTGGCGGCGTCTCGTCAAAACCAGCCATGCCTTCTCAACCCGTCCTCCCTGCGCCACAGGACCTTCATCCTGGTCTCTCTGGGCTTGGTTCTGGGCTCCTTTCTGTTGCCCACTCTCGTGCTCGTCTACAGCTACTGCAAAGTGCTGAGCGTGCTCCGCAAATCGAGGAAGCGCTGCCTCCGCCAGCGCCGCAGTCGTCGGCAGACCCTTAAAATCATTTACTGGGTGCTGGGCGTCTACCTGCTGTGCTTCCTGCCCTATCACGTCAACCTGCTGGGATACACCCTGACGCACGTGAAGCTGCTGCCCCACTGTGGCCTGGTCAGGCTGACCAAGACGGTGCACCCGGTGGTCCTCTCGCTGGCCAGCTTCAACTGCTGCCTCAATCCCCTCATCTATTATTTCTCCAGCAGCCTGGTGCACAGGGAAGCAGCGGGAGGTGGAGGCAACAGCATCCAGTGACGGTGATTGCACCCTGTCGACGCTAACCAGACCTGCGTTTTGTCCTAAAGAGGCTATTTTAAGCATCAGCGAGATGTTTGCAAAGTCAGAGGAAGCTCAAAAGCTGCAAGAAACAACTGGAAGGATTTTATTCCAGCTGCTCACAGATGCCAAACACCTTTTTCTATCGTGTGAAAGATCAAGTCGGCGGTTCGGTCAGGCTGCGAGAGAGTGAGAGAGAGCAAGTCTTTCAGCAGATAAAGTTTGAACGGAGCTCGTTGTTTTGAGCTTTAGCTGAGGAGGTTAAAGGATCTATATTCTTCAGGGAATTTACAGACGCAGTTGTTTACAATCAGTTAAGCAGGCTGATTTAATCACTAATATGTTAAAGAAGGCTTGAAATGTTTGTGATTTAGTTTTTGTTTTAAAGTAGCGGTAAAACCTTGCCTTACAGTGATTGCTCTCGTATAGCAGCAGCCCGTTGCCTCTGCTCCTAATATAAATACATTTAATTATTCAACGACGTTTCCCAGGCAAAGCTTTGCAAAAAAACAAAGATCAGAAATGCAGCACAAAGTTTGGACCAGCTCACCTCAGCTTACCGAAATGTTGAAGGTCCTACTGTGGAAGAAAAAGTTTCTGGTAAACTAAAGATCCGTTTTTTTTTTTTTTTGTGTGTAAATGGGAACAGGTTGAACAGTGCTGTATTCACTTTAAGTCCGACGTATGTTTTAACATTAAACGGTTGCTGAAGCTGTACTGTAGCCTACTTAATATGTGCATAGCAATGTGTTCATAGCCCATTGTCTCCACCTGATGGGAATATATGCAAAGGAATTTGAAACAATGGATGTAGGGAAGCATGAGCTGGTTTTAAAAACGCTGAAAAATGATTACTTATCTTAGAAAAAGAAAAATGAAAAAAAAAAACAGAAAAATGAAGGTGCATGTATCTAGTGACCTGAAGGAGTCTTTGCATAGAGATGAAGAGGTAGAAAAACTAAAAAGATTAAATTATTACGTTTGAGTCCATTTCTTTACAGTAAGTAAGATTAATATTTATACAGCACATTTACAGCAACCTCAGCCGACCGAAGTGCTTCACAACAATCACATCTCAGGTGAATATGAAGTGTTCACAACTCTGCCAAATTGCCATTTTTAGATAAAAAAAAAAAACAAGATTTCAGTGATTAATGAACGCCTCCCTGGTGAGGTATTCTGGGAGGAGACCCAGAAGAAAACCCAGGACACGCTGGAGGGACTATGTCTCTCGGCTGGCCTGGGAACGCCTTGGGTTCCTCCTGAGGAGCTGGTCCAAGAGCCTCCCTACTAACAACTAATGGACAGTGAATAATTTCTAAACACTTTAAACGTTAAAAGTTTTAAAAGACTAAGTCCAAAACTAAATGTGACAGGTAACATCTCACCTAACCCGAGGAACGCTGTGGACAACAGATACTACACGCATGTATAAAACGTTTAACTTGAACTCTGTACCCTGACACTCTGTTAAGGACGCCGTTTTTCTGGCTCTTCCTGACTTATAAACGCCCTCTGCGCATGTTTCCAGATCTCGTGTGTGTGATTTTGTGTGGGGGGGTAGCGGGTGAGGAGACTGACCGTCCTCCAGGCGATCCTCTCCATGATGAGGTTCTCGCAGGTCTCCAGGTGTTTGATGATGTCTTTGCTCAGCGTGGGCTCCGCCTTGATGAAGCTCTCGATCACCTTGTAGAAGTCGAAGGCGGAGAGGTTGAGGACGTTCAGGATCCACGGGAAGCACAAGTTGGTTCCGGTTTGGTCACCTCCGCCGTTCTTGAAACTACTCTCTGGGTGACAGAAATAAACGACAGGAGAAATGAGGCACTCCTTAAACGTCCGACGACGATGGGTGTAACATAAAGCACAACGCAGAACTACAGGAGGCTGGTAGCTGGTGCATTTAGGAGATTATTTGGAGCACCTTCATATGTTGCCATGACCACCTCCAAAGAACAGGCCAGGAGGGATGTGTGAAACGTGGCGTCATTGAGGAGTTTACTAGAAAGCAGAAGACAGGGTTTGGTTCATATAAACGACAGGTAATGAAATAAAGAAACATATTAGTCATACATAAATTTAAAAAAAGCACAAAAACGCCTATATCTAGGATTGTATCAATCAGGACTTAATAAATATGATTTGTAACGTTATTTAGATCTAACCTTATGTTTACAAATATACACAACATACTGTTATCTTCTTAATGAAATTCAAAGCCATGAAGAAAACAGCACTCAGAGCTCAGGTCCCGTTTTCACATTACATTATTTTCTAGTCTCGAGGCGCTCTGTCCTTTTAAGCTACTTGTCAAAATACAATAAATCCCTGAGTAGGTAAGAAGGTAGGCTAAGTGGATGGATAAACTGCTGGATTGATGGATGAAGAACAAATAGATGGATGAAACAGAAAAAAAACAAGGATCCATGGACAGCATAGAAAACTTAAAGTCAGTGAAATTAAGAATAAACTTTAAAGATACAAATCAAATCCCATAATTCTCCAGACTGCATAAGAACTCTGTTTTCCTCAGCAGGTGTGACCAGCTTTAGAAACCCAGGAGTTTGGGCAGTTTGGGAGCAAAAAGGTGAGTTTGAACCCAGTGCCAAGAAAGAACGACAACACCGATGTTGTTAGGGAAGTCATTGTTGCTGGACATCAGTCTGGGGAAGGGCTAGAAGGTCCATTTTAAACTGAAAACTGCAATCCATCGCTCTACAGCCAGAAAGGTGATTCATATTTAAGGCTATTAACAGCTGAGACACATCCTGAGGAATTCACCCCCCGGCCAGTGCTCAGAGAGAAGCAAAAGAACATTAAAGAACAGCTACGTATCAGACTCCAAACGCTTCAATCTATCTAGTTTATGAAGAATCAAAGGGCAGGATGTTGCAGTTATGAGAACAGGTTGTTTGCTAGGTTTCCCAACAGAAAAGCCGCTTCTTCACCTCATGACAAAAACAATAAAAGCTCATGCAGTCAGTGTCAAGAAGCTGAACCCTTTTTCAAGAGAAAAGAGGATTAATGTTCCACCACGCTGGGAAAAGGACCACAAAGTTACCCAATAAACAACTAGTTCATCACACCTCTGCTAAAGTCGGTTCCACAAGCCGCCGAATAATCTGGTGCCACTTGTTTTTGGCCACTTTGACTTTATCTTCTGTTATTACCTAAAGACGGCCTGGAATTAGATTGAAATTATTTTATAAGCTGATAGAGACCTGGTTGGATTTTTAATGTGCCCCGGCGCATCAAACCCTGGCTTTGAAGCAGGGTGTACCTTTTTTCTGCTACTACTACTGCTAAGAAATATAAGGATGTGTTTTACGATTTTGTTTTTAAATAATAATAAATAAAAATACCTGAAATTTTGAACAGACAGACGCTTCTCTTCCTATAAAATGAAACACAAAAAATAAAAATGTTTGCAACGTGTCCAAGCATTTCAATACGTGCATTTCAAACTATGGTAAAAGTTTACTCCAAAAAAAAAATGAAAATGACAATTTCCAAGCAGAAACAAACAAGTCACGGCACCGATTTCAGCATCGCCTCCATCACTTTGTAGTATAATCTCACGGCGAGGCCAAATCTCTGTAAAATATAAGAGAATTTATCTTAAAGTAGATTCAGTCCAGCTCATAATGTGCTGCCGTTCGGCATCTTCGGGTCGCTCGTACCTGCTGGCCGTAGACGACGCAGTGCGGCCCCGCGGCCTCGCCAAACTTCTGGCTAAACGCCTGTCCCAGCGTCTCCAAACGCTTCTGCACGTCCTGCGTCGGGTCCACGGTGCAGTTCTGAGCAAGCCAACCAAGGACATACAGAGATATCGGAAAATAATCCAACTGTAAAAATCACACGTCTGCGTAATAGGTTAGAAAATGGCGGAGGAAGCTGACTTTGAAATATGTGGCGAGGGTGGCAGAAGGCCGGTCCCCGTTGGAGGGGAGATCTCCCCGCAGCATCTGGATGGAGGTCATGGCCGCTCTGAGGAGGAAGGAAAACGTGCTGCGGTGACTGGATCCAAGCTCAGTAAGAAAGAAGATATTTTATGAACATCACCACAGCTGTCATTAGTTATTTAGTCTTTGACTAAAGATTGCCTTTCACTGCTCTAGTTACAACTGTTTTTAATGTTCTATTTTGTTTCTACATTTTATTCCTACTTGCTTTTATTCTGTTTTATTTACCTGTATTTTAACCATGTAAAGCACTTAGCATTGTCTCTGTACTGAATTGAGCTATACAAATAAACTTGCCTTGCCTAAAATAAACTCAACATTTATGATTTTTGACATCAATGTTTTAACTAAACTTTTTCATGTTCTTTAAATCCGTTTTTCAGTCCAATAGTTTACCACATAATCATGTAGCCGTTTAAACTTAACCAGGTGAGCGACCCCTAACTACCCACCTGATCGGAGTCGGAGGAGGGATCATTGGCCCATCTTCATCTGGCTGGTTCTTCTTTGGCGTTCTCTCCACCTGCGATCTAAACGAAGAGCATTAAAAACTAGTTTTCCTCCTCCTCTCTCTTTCGCCAAGCCAACGATCGCCGCCAAGGAGGGAAGTTAAAAACGTACATCTGGACTTTAGGAGGCAGAACGCTCTCGTCCCCGTCAAAGAACAGACGCCCGTCGACGTCTCTGCTCTTGAGGTAGTGCTCTTCATACAGCCGGTTGATGTCCTTCGCCTGGAGAGAGGATCAACGCCGCGGGGTTACGAGCCGGCCGGATTGAGAACTGATACTTTCGATCACGGCCTTGAAGCTAGAGGTCGGCCAGGACCAGGAATGTTAAGATGGTAGGGGAGATTTACTGAAGGAGGCTTTTAGAAGAAAGAAATCTCAAAATTAAATCACAACCATCTGTGTCATGATTTTTAATTCAAAGATATGAGCGCTCTCAATCGTTAAACCCGGCAAAAACACTAAGTGATTTCCATGAAAGAGTGACCCATCTCCCTTTTTGTACCTTAAACTAATAATAACAAAAACACTATTCTTGAATTTTTGTACCCCTTGAGTTCTTACAGCTACACGATTTGGCCTCGTAAAAAAAAAGCCCAGCCTGAGGGCCTCGTTTTATTTAAATTGAAATGTACTAATATGAGTGGATCATTGCACGTACACATAAAAAAAAAAAAAAAAAAATTGTTGAGCTCACAGGGGAAAACACAACAAATAAAACAGCCAAAGTGGGTCTTACATTTGTATTCAGCCTTCTTTAGTCAAACAACTGTAAATAAAATCTAGTTCAATCAATTGCCTTCAGAAAATTCCTAAATAAAAGGATTAAGCCCACAAAACTACATGAACTTACATGCGACAAGTCTCCAATGTTAACCCCCTGCATAAATGTTGCCTCACGCTTTTTTTTTTTTTTTTTACATCTCAAACTGTATCCTGGAATAGGATTAAGTGTGAAATATGTCTTTTTTTTCCTCCCCATCCCCAAATGTGGCTCCTATCTTTCCACAGAGTTAAAAGGCAGCGCCCTACGGTAACCGCGTCAGGCGGGGTCCTCAGCAGTAGGGCCTCAGTCAATCGTTCCCCCGAAATGTTCGTGGTGGATGGTTGTACTGAAACTGTAATTTCCCTCTGGGATTATTAAGGTATTTCTGATTCTGATTAAAGGTCCTCTGTAAACACAACGTCTCTGAGAATGTCTCAGAGGTTTTGCTTTCAAACCTTTCTGAACAAACGGCACCGTGAAGACCAGGGAGCACACAAGGCAGCTCAGGCAAACCGTGGAGCAACTTAAAACGGGCTCCATGCCTAAGGCAATGTTCTATAACAAGCGTTGTCGGCGGCATCTCGTTACAAATGACGACGTTCAGGGGGGTAACGAATACTCAGACCTCAGGGACAAAACCCAATTCTGCAGAAAACGAGACAAAGCTGCAAATTCTCTGTTGCTGCGCTGGAAAAGAAAGCAAAGTATGTGTTTATCTACCCTTGAATCTCACTAAGAGCTTTATGTTTCCCAAGCCAACATACGGTAGCATGAATAAGCTTGGTCAAACATTCACACTTATACCACCTAAGTCTATATTGTTGACCATCTGTCCTTTACTGGGGCAATCTTACGGAAAAATCAATATCCCCCCGCATGCTTCTTCGCAGAAGTGAGTCGACGGCAGCAAACAGACGCATCGCTGCCTCGAAGCTTTCGTCGCTGCCTCTGCAGTAAAAAGACCCTCGCGCCCTGCAGAGGATCCCCTGTCCGATTACGCGGCTTCCTGACAACATCTACGTGCGAACAAATACTCGAGGGTGAGAATTAACAGGTGACGTCCGTCGGAAAATCAAACATTGCAGCGGTAAGCTAATGGAGACGGGTGCGTGTCGAGGAGCAGAGTAAAACCAGAGAACGATCGCTTGCCTGAGGAACGCCGGCGGCTCTCGAAAGATCCATGGAGTCTAGAAAGGCCAGGAAGCTGGTGTTGTAGACGTTCTTCACCTGCAAGCGTGCACAGCAAACGGGTCAGACGGCCGACCGCGACTCTAAGACAAACGCTTCCATGTGACGGCTGGGTTCAGACAAAGGAAAAAGAAGCGTGAAACCTCTTCGATGTTGCATTCGTTGTCTTTGCACAGGGTTTCCAGGAGCCGCGCGTCGACCTCGGGCTCCGCGGGCCGGGACTTTGCTTTGCTCTGGCTGCGCCGCGACGTTCGTGTTGGCGGGCTCTGGACCTTGCTAACGGCGGATTCTGCCAGACAAACGAGAACGAGCATTACGCTGCGTCTAAAGACCAATTAATGCTCAAAACATTGGTCGTTGCTGTAGAGCGTGACTGAAAGCATACAAACTTCGGTAATGGACTCTTCCATTCATATTTAGAGCTTTCATTGTTTAAGAACTGATAATAAAAAAAAAAAAAAACGGTATAAATCAAAGACAAGGTTGGAATGAAGTGTTGCCGACGCTTACGATAAAGAGGCTGTAACTGGTCTGGAGAGCAGCGCTTGATGATCAGCTCCAGCGTGCAAAGCAGCAGCTGGAAGGATATGACCAGGTCATCCTCCATCTGCAGGGCCCTTCCTGCCAAACGGCCGGCAAGACAAAAAAAAAATAATTTAAAAATCACAAAAACACTCGAGCTGCAGCCATGAGGAGAACCATGTTCCAATGAAACCTGAGAGCTACAGCACAGAGCAGGAAGTCGTGGTACGACTCGACGTGAAAATGATCGTGTTTTTTTATTTGATTTAACTTGTTATTGAAAGAATAAACTACCTTTGGCCAAAAGAAACATGGTCCAGCAGGTCCGCATGGTCTCCCTCTCCCTTGAAGGACAAAGAATTTACTCCGTTGTTTTTATGGTCAGGTTAGGATTCTCAGAAACACAAAGAATGCAGAATTACAGTGCTTTTGCAAAAGTATTCACACCCCTTCACTTCTGTGTGTTCTCTCTAGTTATGATCACAGATTTCCAATCATTTTGTTCTGATTTTTTACATTTTCTTTCACTGGACTAACAGACAAAGCGGCTTTCAACGTCCTTCACAAATACAACGTACCTAGAGCCACATGTATTTTTATTCAGCCCCCTGTAATTAAATATTCCTAAATAACATCCAGCTGGTCCCTGCTTTAGATCAGAAAGCCCCAAGGATTCACCAGGTTTATTTCTTATTATGCATAGAAACAACACTGATTTTATGCTTTCTGTGTTTGTTAATGTATGAACAGAAACAATTCAACTTTGAATATTAGTGATGAAGCTTGTTCCAGTGTAACTACAGAGGTCTAGTCAAGGACTTACTTAGCTTATTCCTTTGTTAATGTAATGTTTTTCTGTTCATCCCCAGCACTTTGAATCGTCTTGTTACTGAAAAGTGCTCAATAAATAAACGTGCCATGGTCCGAGATTATAAGTTATAATCCTGAATAAAACCTGTTAGTGGGTGCTAAAGACCTGAGACGAGGAAAGAGACAACAGCCCTAAACACAGCCAGAACTGTGATGATTGCTCTAGATCAAAGCAAATGTGTATGTAGGGAATCGTATTGTTAAAAATACGCTCCGCATTTATTTATTACTTTTTCTGTCACATAAAGGTTAGTTGAAGTTTGCCGTTGTATTGTGACAAACTTTCAGAGGCGTCGATACGTTTTGCAAGGAGCTGTAGCATCGATGACGGCTGACCCTACTTACCTGCCGTCTGGGGTGAGAACAAAGATACTCTTGCAAGTTCTGAAACAAAAAAAAAAAACAGATTTACATTTAGCTGCATCCGTGCCACATTCAGGCCCGTTCTGTACCCCGCCGCTGCGCTCACTCACTTCTCAAATCTTTGGTAAAGAGCCAGCATTACGTCGTACTTCTTCTCCAGTCGTGTCAGTCTGGAGTTGACCTTGGTGGTTATAGTGTCGAGGTTCACGTCCAGCTGTCTCACCACATCCAAGAACTGCTTTAAACTGCAAAAACACAACAGAAACATGTGAGCAGGAATGTAGTTCCCAGAAGAAAAAAAAAAAAGAAACACATTTAGTGGTGAAACCACTGAATGCAACACTGCACAGAATCATTCATGCAGTTTAGTCAATGACAGATTATTTCCCAGCCTTAAAGATATCAGTGGTGTATTTTTTTGCTGACAAAAAAAAGCACACTTCCGCTGAAAGAGTTTTGTTTATATATATATATATATATATATATATATATATACACACACACACACAAAACTCTAAACAAAATATATATATTTTCTTTAGATATGAGATATAGATATTTTGTGGTTGCATCCTTGGGCAAGACACTTTACCCAGCTTGTCCATGTATAGAAGTGTTGGGTAGACTGCGTGAAAGTCAGAAGAGTAAACAAATTGTAAAAAAAAATAAAAAAATAAAAATCATTAAGCATCTAAAAGAGTGCTATATAGACATTAATGCACTACAAGTATTATTATTATTGTATATTTAGAGTAATTGATCTGTTTGATTTAGCTGAATTTTTTTTTCCAATTCTTCTCTACTACGCTCAACTCAAATGCGTTGCTAAAACATTTTCCGGATTTTCAAGTACGTTTTAACAGTTAAATATTTTTGAACGTGCGTACTCCAGTACTTTAACGTAAATGACCGAGCTACTTTGACTTTTTATTAGAATATTATTTGACCAGCAGGACCCGCATTTTGGCTCAAGTAATGAAACAGAGCACGGTGTCCACCACCGCAAATATAGACGGCGGATTTTACCGCACACAAAGTACAAATGGACGTTCTCGTAGGAATCAGCCGCCACAGGTGACGTCACAAGACGCTTGCTTTTAGAGAGGTAGAATTGCAGCTTAAAAAAAATAAAATTGATGATCCACAAAGAATGGCAAAGCAAAAAAAAAAAAAAAAAAAGAAACCAAACATGACACAACACAACAATCCAGATCTAAAGACGGATTTCACTGAAAAAAACTGATCTGGCTTTGATTTGTTTTACAACTGAAGTTTGGTACATTTAACGTTTCCTTGTACAATAACATCCACTGTATTGCTGTAATAAACACAGCAAAGCAATGTTTATTTGAATTAAAAAATGTAAATCAGGTAAACTAGCACGCTATTGACTTAAATACAGATGTGGGGGCTTGTGCACGTACCGAACTCTTCCTCAGGACAGCATCGTGTTGGAGGAGCAAACATCCCCGTCATCAACGCAGCGATACTATTTTCATTTCTCCAATCGTTACCAGCATCACAATCACCACAGCTAACGCTGAATTGCTTTGTTGTTGTGCATCATCGTGGCACCAGCACAGAACCATTTAGCTGCACATTTGCAACCATGAGAGCAGCGGTGAGCTACAAAGCTCCCTCTTGGAAACAAACTTTTTCCCTTCTGTAGTTACACAGATATGAAAATTGACACGTAAGAGAGACGCCAAGTTCTCATGGAAAAACTTAGAAGGCTCTTCCTTCCTCATCCGCAGGGTTCCTCGTTCCCACAGCTTTGAGGGACACTGGGTAGGAGGGTCACCCTGGGGATAAACAATTTGCCGTTTTGCTTAGATCCTTCTCACCAGATACTATAAACCCAACGCATAAATAAAACACAATCGGCCTTTTATTGCAAATGCTTGAAAGACGGAGAGCTGGCTTCTCCAACCTTTGCCTCCACCAGGCAGTGATTCTCGCTCCATTTCACAACAGGCTCCACTACCTCTGTTCTTCAGTCCCATCTTCTTAATAAACCCGCCTGCTAGAGCTTCTTTGCAGCGGACCCCCCTTCAACATAGAGACCCTCACAGAGACCCACAGAGCGCACTTACTTCAGTCTGACAGCTTTCAGGACCTGAGTGACAGTAAAGCAGCCGACGTCCATGTCTGTCACCGTAACGAACAGACAAGCGGCCCACAGTCTTTCCTGGCTGCCCTGGGGAGGGGACAAAAAAAAACAAAACAATGAGGATGAAAATCCTGTCACATACACTGATTTTAATATCACCAGATGGGTTTATAGAGCTCCTTTTGGGCTTTGCGGTGAGTTTGACGTGTGCAGAAACCTGACTGTGTATAAATAGAAATACATACAGGGGCTTTATCCATGGATTCTTGAACGGTTCTCCACAGGTGCCAGGCTCGGTCGCACAACAGGTCTGAGACGTGGAGGCTCTTACACAGACTCACAAACTCGGCATTCTTGTCTCTGTGTCTAAAGATGCAGAAGAAGAAGAAGAAGAAGAAGAAGAAGAAGAGTCAGAGCAGCTGACAGCAGCCTCCCAGTGTGGCGCTGCTATTTAGAAATCCCAACAGGGGTAATTTCCCTCATGTCCAGCTCTACTTCCCCGTTAATATCCCGGGTTTATGTTTATTTTGTGTTAAAAGGCAGTGAAGCCGCTGCTGTTGCCTCCACAGCAGGCCTCCCTGCTCAAACTAGCCCACCAGCCGGCCTTACGGCTCCCTCTGTTAGCTAACCACAGCTGGGGGAAACACTTTGACAAACTGGCCGGCAAATTAAACCCGGGTTTATAAGGGAAAGCAAAATGCTTGGTGGTGGTTTGTTCGCCGGACGACTTGTCTTACTTTTCTTCAGATAACTCTGGGCTCTCCTGCTTGTCGGGAGAAGAGGCGCTGTCAGCGTCGGGCTTCGGCTCCCTGCTCCCTGTCAGCCCGGAGTGGCGCTTTTTAGGCGGCATTCCTAAAGCTCCTCGGCGTCTCTGCTCGCCTGTCGGGTAAATCGGATGAACAAAAACACAGAGAGGCGGTATGCGGGCCAAGGCAAACGACGGGGCAAATTTAAAACCCAGCGAGCAAGTTCCGTGACAACAATACACCCAACTCGGACCTACTTCCTGTAACGGAGTTCCGTGGTAGGTTCGTTTTGTTCGACGGCGTAGGCGGACGGAGGGCGGTGACGTCCTCCTGCCCGTGTCATGCTCCCGGTTCCACGCTGAAAAGTCCCGACAAGCGCCGGAATATTTGTCACAATTTGCCTCTTCTTTAACTAAATGCATTAGCTGTCATAGTTAGATGTTTTAGCAATGGCTTTAAATTTATCAACAGCTCTTCAGGCGGCAAAGAGTGACCCCACTGTGATCATGAGAGAAATGTAAAATCAAGCGTACCCAGAATTAGGAGACAAAAACGCGGGAAAACTTTTTACGCAACATCCGCTTATTTGCTTATGGCCCGCCACGGAGAGAGGCAACCTTGAGACGTCATGACGCAAACAGCTTGTACTTTAGAAATACGATGCTAATTTAATTTAACACTTTTTTAAAAAATATATATATATATTAAGCCACCTTCAGACACACCGTACTTACATTATATAGCTTGATATTATATTTTTTTTATCGCCAAATATAATGTAGTAAGATCAAACATTAAATAAACCACTCCTTGGTGGGTTTGTTAAGATCAGGGACTTTTTTTGACACCATTGCACTTTGGGGAGACAAGGAGATTTGTAATGTTTTTGATTTGCACTTTGTAAAGAATTATCCGCATCCAGTTGCGGTTCTCCCAGTCATGCCCTCTCAGTCTTACCCCAGGGAGCATTTACTTTAGTGCTAATATCTGTGAGTCCTTTCTCACTAAAATACTTCTCTCAGATGTAATATTCACAAAGGGAGTTTCAGGATCCAGTTGGAGCGCAACGTTTTAAACCCAACTTTTGCCTTTAGTATTACTTCCCTCTTGTGGCAGGATCATTGTACAACCCTCAGCTTTGTCTTACTGTAAACCTGCAATATGTTTCTTGCAACTAATGTACTGACAGACAATAATGGAAGGTAGTGTTATCACAACTAATATGTGATTGTCTTCAAAATACTTTTTAACTTAATGCTATGATGTAATATACTGTATTTATTCATGCCGTCATACATTGTTGTTTGAATGTGACAGGAACGTGCAGTCATGCCAATTTGATAGTAATTCCCATTATCTTACCAGAGCAATTAAAGATCTGATGTGATTAAAACAATTACTGTGATGTGAGGAACAGACTTTGGGATTGTCCATGTTTTTAACTTCATGAAACATCCTGTGTTAAAAAGTCTGCCCTGTCCCTTCTTGGATAGGGCTTCACTGTGCCGTTCCCTCTCCAATCTAGTATGTTGTACAGGTGAACACTGAAGTGTTGATACTCCGCTCAGCATCTTCCCTTCTTCTCCCATGATAGAAATAGAGTCCTGCGGCTCATGAGATCCACAATCATCCCATTTGTTTTGCTCACATTCAGGATAAGATGATCATTTTCAGACCGCGCAACAATTTAGTCCCACAAACTCTGGTCTGTTTTCAGACAGCCATTGTTGATCCAGGCGATGGTTGGAGCCTGATAAAGTAAATCAGGCTGAGTTGGGTTAAACGCACAGGCAACAATCAAAGACCATGATCCTCCACAGTGCTGTCTGTTCTGTCAAGCAGTGGGTTTGTTGAAACAGGCATATATTTAGCAACGTTAAAGTCATACAATAATGTTTCCAGCAGCATCGTAACACATAATACAAACTTTGTTTGATTCATTCTCAATTTTCTCGATGTTTCTAACTTTATTTAGGGTCATATGGGCGCTGGAATCTGCCCAAATTGTCGTGGACCGAAAAGGAGGGACCGTGGGTATGTTACAGCACACAAATATTTAATATCTAATGGTGTTCTGACTCAGACGTTAAAACGAAACAATAAAATGAAAAAGAAACCTATATATAGAAACAGTCTGCAAAGCGACGGTGTATAATGGTTTTAGATTGTTGAACACAGGCAGCGTATAGAAAACCACATTCAAGGTGCTCTCTTAAATCTAGGTGCATCCCCAGGCACACAGGGTCAAAAAGTGCAACTAGTGTGGTAAACAAATATGTAAGGTTCATGTTTGATTTTGTCACTAAAGTTGACCACAAATAAAAACATAGATTTCTTAAAGACACATTGGCAACAATAACGCGGTAGTTGTACTAGAATGACATAATTAAATTTGCATTTAGGACAATGCTGCGAATAAAAATCAGTGATTTGTTTTTCTACAGTTTACAGGTTTTCCTTTTTAAGGATTTGGCTTCCTGGTCCCCCCCGACCATGATCCTGCCACCACCGTGTTTCCCAGTGGGGATGGTGTGTTCCAGGAGATGAGCAGTGATCTCTTTCTTCCCCCGCTCAGTGTGTTGCATGTAGGGCAATGTTGTAAATAAAATGTAACTAAATAATTCATCTGAAAATGAATTTCTCAATTAAGACGTCTTAATGTGAAGTTTCATAGATGGTGACACCTCCTTAATACTTCATTTAGCAAATCCTCTTATGTATTTATTCTCGAAATACTTCTCATTCAGTTTAAATAAGACACACGGTTAAAATATAATTGTGACCAATGGGGTTTGTTGTGAACACCATTTAGTCTGGCAGGATGATGACAAGCGGGCCCGTCTCCTGGTCCACCGGTAGGAAGAGGCTGTGTTATAACGATGTCCTTCCTTCTTGGTTTTTCAATAAAAATCTGGTCCGTACAACAAGATCATCACAAGTAAGTCCAATTTTCAACTTACTCTCTGTATACCGTCATCGATCCAAGACAAACTGTTAAAAAAAAATTATCATTCACACATATGTACACAGTAGCATAAATAAATCTATTATTCCACATTGGCCTGCAGGACACAGCCTGATCTGACACAGCCACCAGAGCCTTGCTGGGGCGAGTAACGAATTAAAAGAAAAATCCTTTTGTTTCTTAAAAAAACAAAAACTAAATATAGTTTGCTCGTCATTGTATGTTCATGTCTGCCGTCTCCTTTATGCATTGCTTCCCATTTCCCATGTCCTTGCTGTGAAGTCCACGTCTGTGAGCGTGACGGTGAAAGGAGCCTCCACTCGCTCGGGCTCCACGCTCTCGCTCCTCGCGGCGCTGTTTACGTTATTTACCCTCCAGGAGTTCAGAGGTCGGATCGATTTCTTGAAGCGCTGCAAAAGAGGAAGTCAGAGTCACGCCGAGGAAATCCAGCTAGATTCGAGCTGTTTGCGTGACGGGCGTGTTCAGTGTAAACATTTTCTCATGCTGCTCCCACCCAAACTTTAGGATCTCATGTGACGGACCAACATAAAGTGCTGTATAATCATGAAGTGGAAGGATAACGAACTGTTTGTATATTTTCTTCAGTAAATAATCAAAGGTAAGGTATGAATTAAGATTCAGCCCCCTTTTGGTCAATATTTTATAGAGCTGCACTGCAATTACAGCTGCAACTCTTTGGAGGTATGTCTCTACCAGCTTAGCAAATCTTCAGGCCATCATTTTGAATTTTTTTTTTTTTTGGTTAGCAAAATAAATCAGGTTCAGTAGGACTGCATAAACAAAACAACAACTCTGGACCCTAGTTTTCCCGCCACCGACTCTACAGCAGATTAGCTCCATAGATCTTCCCATCGACTTCCCTTGTCCCTCCTCAAGAAAATAAACCCCAAAGCATGACACTGCCACTGCCATGTTTCACCATAGGACTGCCTTTTCAGGGTGATCTGCAGCATCAATTTCCCTCAAAATATAGGGCTGCATTCAGCATTTAGGTCTAAAAATATATATATATATATATTTGGATCTCATCAACAGATTCTCCCACTTGATCAGCTGATTCTTGCAGTTCTTCCAGAGTTAGCATGCTCCTCTTGGCTGCATCTGTAACGAATGCTTACTGGATTTTCCTTCCACTCTACAATCATCTGTGTTGGTCTATTATTGAAATCCTAATAAAAAAAAAGACGCTGAATTTTGTGGCAAAATGTGAAAACGTTCAAAGGACACGACTGCTTTTACTCAACCTCATAGTAACAAGCTGACATCCAGGTGGTACTCACCTCTTTTAGAGTCCCCGTTTCCCTGCTGATGGCCACGATGGCCCAGATGACGATCTGCAGACAGCAGGTTGCGCCCATGCACACGCCTAAAGCTTTACCCCACCGTGGATACACGTACGAGCCGTAGCGGAGGGACGTGTTGTACATCTCCAAAAAGATGTAGATCAGGATGAACTGCGGCGTGGGAGAGGCACAGAGGAAGAGAAACGGTTCTTGTGAACAAGGAGAATCGTAGGCAGAAGAGAGAAGGTCAAGAGAACATCACAAACGCTTGCAGGGGGGCGAGAGATCAGCTTGAACCGTCAAGATACCAGGACAAACGGCGACTAAAATGACTTTAGTTTGTTTGGTAACATTGGGACACTTTAATCATTTCCTTTTTTTTTTTGCAGCTTCACTTCACACAGTGTGGGAGCTCTGATCATATTACCTTTTGAAATCTGCTTCAGGCAACACACAATAGAGAGCTGAAATAATACTCAGAGTGATGTCATACAGGGTTTTAAAAAAAAAAAAAAAAAAAAAAAGAGCTTATGAACTATTGTCCAGTTTAGTATTAACACAACAAGGGGTTGGCTATATTTAGGCATGAGTCATAAAAAACCCTGTTGCCTAAACTTAAGAGAGTTTATGCTTAAGCTTTTATGATCGAGTTGAACTTTTTTTTTTTTTTTTGCTGTATGTACTTTGACAAACCTACCGTGGGAAATAGGAACTGACATCCCACACATTGTTTGCACTCACCAGCAGGAGAAAAGGGGTGCAGAAAACCCAGCAGGCTTTGAAGTAAATCAGCACTTTGCTGCACCACGGAGGGCAGTGGCAGATCATGTCCACGATGTCCTGACAAAACTGATTGACACCTGATAAGAAAGATTAGAAAAGTTAGTGAACAGAAGCTGGATCTCATCAGGACAACAGAGGCTAACTGCGCTGAAACCCATACGGCGGAACGATGGGATCAGTTAGGGGTGACGTGTGACGGTAAGGAATGTGAGATGAGATACCATAGAAGAAGGAGATGCCAATGCACATGAACAGGGTGATGATGATGAGGCCGAAACTGGTGCTGAAGGAGTCAATGAGAGTGAACCAGTAAATCCCTCCCTATGGAGACATACACGGCACGGGTGGAATATGAATGTGAGAAAAATAACGGCACCTTGCAGAAGTATTCTTAATTTACACACCTTTTTTTTTTAATGCGACAAATAAAAATCTGCATATCGTGGCAAGCATTTGTATTCAACATCTTATCAGTCAATACTTTATAAAACTGCTATTACAGCTTCAATTCATTTGGGTATGCTTCTACCAGTTTTGTACAAAAAAGTTACGATGAGACTTGTTAGTGTAATATTCTAATCTACTGAGAAATTAATATGGTGTTTTCATTAGCTTTAAAGTGAAATTATGTGGAGATTATGTAGAGATTAAATCCCGCCTGGCCGGACTCTATTTACTAACTAGAAAACTTCTGAAGGCAAATTTTTATACAGAGGGTTGTATTTAGGCGATATAGGAGTAACAGAAGGTGAATACAAATGCTTGCCCCAACTTTAAGATTATGCTTGAGCAATATTTTAAAAACCATGCATCCATTTTGTCCCAGTTTAAAATTATGCACTACTTTTTGTTGCTCTATCACATGAAATTCCTGCAAAATTAAGTCGGGTTTGTGGCTGTAATGTGAAAAAGTGAAAGCTGCACGATTGCTTTTGCAGGGTGCCGCACAGATGGAAACAAATTCCCGTCATTCACAAACTGACTCACGTCCGTCACTAACAGGAGGCCCATCAGGTAGAAGACAAAACACAGGGTGCCCAAGAACAAGGACTTGTGGAAGGTGTTCCTTCTGAGGTTCGGGAACTCATCCAGGACGGCCGTGGTGATGCCCTCCATGTTACCGAACTGGGAGAGAACAAAGCACAAAGGCGTCATGACAATCGCTGCAGATCACCTTATTATTCTTCCTATTATTCTTCCGTCTTACCAGAGTATCAACCCCGAGCATGAACAGCATGAGGAAGAACAAAATGGACCAAAACACTGAGCCTGGCAGCAGAGCGAGCGCTTCTGGATAAGCAACGAACGCTAGTCCAGGACCTGAAGACGCAGAAGGATTACGTTTGGTGATTTCCGTTCACAGGAGACCGGCTGAGACACGAAGAAAGAAGCCTGGGTAGCTTACCTGTGTCTGCCACCTTGTCAACCGGCACTCCCTTCTTCCACGCCATGTGACCCAGGATGGAGAATATAGCGAATCCTGCGAAGAAGCTGGTGCCGCAGTTTCCGATTGTGATCACGATAGTGTCCCTGAAATCGGCAGCAGACGTCTCCAAAATGAGCGAAGGGGTCAGACTCGACTGTGTATCGAAAGAGCCCACGACGCAGCGCAGTTACCTGATGACGTTGTTGTCGAACTTGTTGTAAGACGCCATGGAGAGCAGCCCTCCAACCCCTATGCCTAAAGAGTAGAAAATCTGAGAGGCTGCGTCATTCCACACCTGCAATGTTTCAGGAGAAAAAATTTGTTCAGATCATTGAAAAATATACATGAAAGGGTTTTTAACGCTGCTCAGCCCCGAAGGGTTGAGTCATGTAAAGGGGGTTTGTAGTGTAGCTGACAGAGTTTGCTGCACCTGCTTCAACTACGGTATTTTTTAAAGGTTCTTATGTCTGACTGCTACGTTTAATGAGTGTATGTGATGCATTATGCATGGTGGTTTAATCAGTATTTTATTGATTTTTCTACGCTGGTTGTTTATTCCAGGCTCAGGTTTTAGACAGTAAGTGGGAACTGTGACTTCACATGTAACACGCGGGGCTTTGCAAAAGCATTCGTACGTTTTTGAACTATTCCACAGCTTGTCACATTACAACCAAAGTATTTTATGTGACAGACCAACACAATGGGGTGATTAATTGAGACTCTGAATGAAAATGATGCAGGCTTTTCCAACTTTTAGATAGAAGTCAAAACGGGTGGTGTGGGTTTGTATTTAGCCCCTTTTAATTTGATACCCCAATTGAAATACACAGTATAACCAAGATTTGAACATCACGCGAAACACCATTCCATTTTTCGGCGGAAAATGGAAAGAGTATAGCACAACGGCGTCGCTATAGCCCCATTTACACTACCCTTGATAAACCAATCCGAGCCGAGACCAGTCCGAGCTTGGATCAGTTAACCAAGCCGAGCCGACCGTTTACACACCAAACTTATCTCGGTTCCTTGGTTGCTCCTCGCCTCCTAGTGGCGATCTGCGGTACTACCGCTCTCTGGGATTGAAGGCGGAACCATCAAAACAAAACAGCGGCGCCCGTACCATTCAGGATGTTATGCTTGATATTGTGATATTTCGGTGTTTGCGGAGAGTCAGGGGAAGAAGGCAACCATTGGTGAATTTACTTGAGAAAGTTGGCTTTTGGGAAGTGGATGAGACAAACGAACGTCTAATAAGGATTTACAGACGCAGGAAACAATGACAGACGCTGAGGTTCATCACACTGCTTAGCAGATTTATCCCTGGAAACCGTGTGGCATGGTAAGGAAGCTAGTATTTTTATGAATGTCTGAAATTTGTCTGAATGGAGTGTGAATCAGGACGTGCAGCCAGACACGCCAGAAAAACCGCGGACAGTCAGCTGACTGTAAGGGCATGACGTGGTCTGCTCATGCGCTCTTTATCAGAGAACCGGGCCAGAAAAAAAAAAAAATCAGGCCGAGACCATCCCAGGAACTGGTCTGCATTTAGCGCGGTCCGGTTATGTTTAGCGCGGTTCAGGTCAGTCTGCTGACCATTTACACACGATAGTTATCTCGGTTACCGAGCTCGGACTGGTCTCGGCTCGGTTAAAAAGTGTAGTGTAAACGGGCCTTATGACTTCTTCACGTCAATATCCAGATGTTAATCTGATCGAGAACCTGTGGTAAGAATTGAGCACGAATGGGTTTTGAACTACAGCGTTTTGCAAAGAGAAATGCGCAAGAATTTCAGTGTCTAGTTACGCAAAGCTTGTGGAGAAGTACTGCAAAATAGTTGCCGCTGTAATTACAGCGAAACGTGGTTCTAAATCTATTGCTAAATACAAATGCATGCCACAATTGGCAGACTCCTGCTTGTAAATAAACTTGAAAATCATTTAACGTGTTCCTTCGCTTCCAAAACGATGCACTGTTTCAGCCAAATAAAATCCCAACAGAATACCGTGCTTTGCTTTGCTTTGCTTTGCGCTTTGCACAAAATGTAAAAAATGTTCGAGATGCTCCGACGTACCTGTGCATTAGCTAAACGGCTCCAGTCAGGTGTGAGGTAGAAGGCGACGCCCTGAAGAGATCCCTCCAGTGTGGCACCTCTGATGATCAAAACAATGAGGACAAAATACGGGAAGGTGGCCGTTACATAAACCACCTAAGGAAGACACACATCACAGACATTAGACGGGGAAAAGCGGCAGCGGTAGCAACAGATAACGCTTGAGCGTCGGAATGTTGTTGTTGTTGTTTTTTTTTTTCCTGGTGGAAAACGCTGTGGTACTTCACCTTGCCGGAGCTGCGGATGCCTTTGAGCATACAGAAGAAGATGATGATCCAGGCAGCCAAGAGGCACAGAGCCAGCTGCCACCGCACAGGGCCCGGGTCATGAAGGCCCTCGCTGTTCACTACACCCAGTACGTTCTCGCTGCAAGACGAGCAGACACCAATTATGGAAGCAGTAGATGTAATCTTTGGTAATGAATGATAACAATAGAAACGTATGGTATATACAGCAAATACAAGGAATGTGGTTCATGTGACGTGTAATTTTATGAATTATAGAAAATAATGTCTTCTTCTGACACATATCAGCTCAGAAACAGATTTGTAGTTTTCAGTCATATTTAACAACAGGATATAAATCGGTTTAATAGTCCTATGAACTAACCTACCTTTACCTAAACGACTTTTAAATTCACTGACACCTCTGTGTGAAAAAGCTTAGTTAGTATAGATTAATAATTTTATGAATAAGACTAATCTCACATAAAGAAATATGAAAATCAATTACTTTAAGTGCATTTAGACTTAGACTTAGACAAACTTTATTGTTATTTTGTAGGCATAGAGTGCATTTATTCAGTGCCTGCTGATAATATCACTTTTTATAACCTCCTGTTGCCAAAAGGACAACACTCAGTTTTCTCTGCTCAGGGTTGGAGAACACAGAAAGGGACCTCTCCTCTTTGCACAAGCCATATAGATCAGGGGTTCCCAAAGTGGGGGTGGCGAGAAACCTCTTGGGGTTCACGGCATGAATTGATGCTGATGAGCAAAAAGGGTTTACGATTTCTTTACTTGTGAAATTATAAGTTTACAAGACGATAAATATTCCTCATTTTAATGCAGGGGGAAGGCAGCACTTTTTTGTACACATTCTTAGGAAAATACTACTTTATGCTCGTAATTCTACAACTTTATTCTCACAACCCCCCCACACCCAACCCCCCACCAAAAAAAAAGAAAAGCCAAAAAAGGGAACCCCTGATCTAGATCATCCTGAGTTATATATTATGCTCTCACCTCAGCACACAGGCTTTCTTTAAGATTGAGGTGTGGGGATGGGCCATTTCTCTATTGATTTGGCAACATGTTTTAAAAAATATTTCCTGCTGAAAGGCACAAGGATGACCAGATTTTCCTAAGTCTCCAATTATTCAAAAGAGTGCCATGTCCTCCGATAAGGCTCTTAAGATCTCTGGAGCAGGAGTAGTCCCACAGCATCACACATCACGCGTTACTAAACAGTCCCCAGTGTTCTTGCTACTCTATTCCCCCCCAAAAAATTCAGTATGATATTAAATTGATAGATTTTTTTTTTTATTATTTGAATGCTTTCTAAACACCACTGTCAGTGGTGCAGATTAGTGTGGAGGGCACAATTAAATAAAATCAATGTATTCTTTGAGGATATGTGTTATGCAGTGCATTTTAGCTTAGTCACATTAAAGAGGAAATAATATCTGCATTTCAAGAGCACGAACTGTGCTGCAAATGATGCACATACTTCCAGAAAACTTCTGTTGGGCTGTGGCGTCTTTCCGAGCCATTGCCAGCAGTGGCGTTACAGAGAGCGGCATTGGCCGGGGCTTCACATGACCACGGCAAGGGGCTCTGGAAAGAGCTGCCCAGGTAGTAAAATGTCCACGCTATGATCACGTTATAGTAGAGACACACCAACGTGGACACACACAGCATCCCAATCCCAATACCTACAGAAAAAGACAAAAGGGCGGGAGTAAACGTCTCAAATAAACAAGTAAAAACTGTGCTGTATGAAATATTAAATAAAAATTTTATTTTTTTAAATCTATGAAACATTTAAATCATACTCTACCCTAATTACAGTCACCAGGAAACTTAGGGTTGTACTGAATTTCTGAAAGTGAACAACCATTTGTTTTCAATTACACAAAATTTAGCCTCAGCATACTAAAGCGATTCTGGCTTCTTTCAGCTTAAACAAAATCGGCTACCTCTATGATAAAACCTACCTAAGTTGGATTTATTTTGGTTTCTTGAACAGTTCATGTCGTTTTGTTTTCAAATTAAGGGTGTATATTTGACTTGTAACCTGTAGACCTATTAGAAACAACCTAGCATAGCATTAGCATTAGCTACACTGCTACAAGACATATTTGGTGCGGTGGCATCTAAGGTGAGTCAGCAATAGAAACTTTTCCTGGATTGTGAACTTTGACATACACCTGCTTAATGATAATATAAAGTCAAATTGGCTTTCTTTTCAATGGAACATTTTTATATTTTGTTTTGGTCAGTAGTGCTAGCGCTTGTTACGGTGAATCATTTCAAACATTTTACCAAAAATAATGTGACATTTATACTAAACAACGATCTTTAATAAAAAAAAATAAAAATAAAAAATAAATCTGTTGGAAGGAACAAAATGAAAGATCAAAAAAGGTGTTATAATACAGCTGCACAAATGTATACCACAAAAACCAGCCATTTTAACAGGGGTGTTTTTATACTATTAAGAGTCGCTGTATAAGTGGTGAGGTGGCAAGCCAAGTGACGCAGGAAACTGTAATTATACTGGATTGGGCTGCTGGATTGGAGCAACTGGTGACATAAGAAAAAAAAAAAAAAAAAACATGGAGTTTTCTGAAGAATTAATTAGAAGGAGCTCTGATGTGCTTTTCATAGAGCGGACCTGAAAAACCTGAAGAGGGTAGTCGTTACCTTTAAGCAGAGGGCAGCATTTCCACACCATGATCGGGCCGGCCGAGCCATACTGGCCTAAACTCAGCTCCATGAGGAAGAGAGGAACTCCCGTCACAAAGAGCATAATGAAGTAGGGGATGAGAAACACACCTGCAAAGAATGGAAACACGTCAGGCTGAGGAAAAACAGCGATATCTTAGCATTATATGACTTGTGAAAGCAGGTTTGATTATAAGGGCATTAAGTTCAAGATGCAGCATCATAGTAAAATCTTAATCTGCTTAAAAGTTAGTCAGGCTCTGACAAGTTTGATCTCAGATGAGTGTATGGCTTGGATTAACAAAAACAGACATCGTGTCTGGTGTGTAATCAAGAGAAAACACTGTCTCTGCTTCGGCGTTGTGAGGCCAGGCACCCAGTTCTACAGAAATGTCTGAACTAAGTCTGCCAAATAAGCCAGCGTGCTCGGGAGCAAAGCCCATTCCCTGGAGTTAGGCAAAGACAACCCCTAATCCAAAATAAGTGCCAGGAATCATTAAACGCGCACACCTAGGTATTAAAATCGGAAGACGCAACATGCTTTAGAGTAGCTCACCTCCCCCGTTGCGGTAACACAGGTAAGGGAACCTCCACACGTTGCCCAGGCCCACGCAGTAACCGATGCAGGAGAGCAGGAACTCATACTTCCCGCCCCACTGATCCCTGGGGACAACTGCAGGGTCAGGACTAGGGGCTCTGGAATCAGACTGCTGCTGTGGGGTGGCTGTACTTGCTGGGTTGAAGCCATTTGGAGGAACAGTATGCCCGTTCAAATGTGGCGGGTTCTAAAAGACATAAAATCACATTGCATAGATGGTGAGACAAGTGGGAATGCATTGGTTGCATTACGAATTATTCATCGTTAATAACGGCTCATCAAAGTAAATCTGAGTATGTGCTTAACAATGAGGAAAATGTGTTGATGTGACACTTTGAAATTATATTACATTAACCCCAGCTCTTGAATATTTTCAGTTTTGTCACTTTCGAACAATACATTTCATAGTATCTGATTGAGGTCTTATGCTAGAAATCAAATCAAAGTTTATTTATATATGTATATTTATGTACATCCCAACTGGTGCTCCAAGTGCTGTACATATTGCTTAAAAAAGAAAAGCGACATGGTAAAATAAAGCAATACAAGTTAAAATGAAAAGAGATAAAAGATCTAAACATTTAAAAAAAAACATAAAAACTAAAAAGGTAGAGCTAATGTCCGTGTCCTCACTAAGACTAAGAAAGTAGAGCACATCACCCCAGTTCTAAAGTCCTTACACTGGCTCCCTGTATCTCAGAGAATATACTTTAAAATACTTCTGTTAGTCTATAAATCCTTGAATGGCTTAGCACCTAAATACATCACAGACTTGTTATCAGTGTATCAACCTTCCAGACCACTAAGGTCTTCTGACCCCAGCCTGCTCTGCAGAACCAGAACCAGAACTAAACAAGGAGAAGCAGCATTTAGTCCCTATGCTCCACTTATCTGGAACAAACTTCCAGAAAACTGTAAAGGTGCTGAAAGCCTGAGTTCCTTTAAATCAAGATTAAAAACACATTTGTTTAGGATTGCCTTCAACTTTTCTAGTTAACTGAATCACCACTTTTTTGTTCTTTTTTTCTATCTACATTTTATTCCTACTTGCTTTTATTCTGTTTTATTTTGCCATATTTTAATCATGTAAAGCACTTTGCATTGTCTTTGTACTGAATTGTGCTATATAAATAAATTTGCCTTGCCTTGCCTTGCCTTGAAAGGGCCAGCACAGCACAAAGTAATTCAATACAATTTATTTCTGCACGGGCAATTCACAACAAACGTTATCTCATCACACTTTATGAGACATTTACCCACAAAAGTATTTCATCAGATCAATCTTATCACATAGATTCAAATCCAATGCGACTGATAGTGAAATTAAATTTGTATTGACGTGAAAGTGAGACGTTTCCTGTCTAAAGGGAACCCAGCCAGCTGTGTTGAGTCACTAGTGGAAACGACCAACTCCCTTTTAACAAGAGGAAAGCTACAAGAAGCTTTCCTCTTGTTAAAGGAAAGCTTTCTATGTAAAAGAAAAAGTACACAGGCTGTACCTCTTTTAGTGACTTCATTTGGGAGAGGCACACAGGTAAATAGTAATGATAAATCGAGCCACATCTGTATCGATTAAATTATTAACGCTCCAATTACATCGATGCAAAATGAAAATATCGATCCATATCATTCTTTTTTTAAGGTACGTCTTTATTCGGAAAATCACAAGGCATCAGGCTAAAATGAACATGTATCCATTGTTAGTAGCATTATTATTTTAAAATGACAAGAATGCCGTAATTAAATTAAATGCCTGATGCCTGGGAGAGCTTAGAAACAAAAGGGCCAAATCGTATTTGGGGTCTTTGTGAGTTAATGTTAAAATGTAAAAATTAGTGGGCAGAGGATATCGCATCATAACGATCAGATCAACTTGAAATCGTAACAGACTTTGTTATATCGACAATTATCGCATCGTCATCCAGACAAACCAAAATACCATCGCTTCGTGATAAAGCTGGTGATAGCAATAAAATCTAAGGGATGCAAAATATGCATCTATTTAAACCATTTCATTGTAGCTCTGGCTGCACATTTAGGATTGTTTTCCCTGCTGGAAGGTGACCCTCTGCCTCAGTCTCAAGTCTTTGGCAGTCTTAACGTGTTATCTCTCAACATTGGCCCCATATTTAGCTCCGTGCATCCTCCCATCAACACTGAAAAGCTTCTCCTGCCCCTGCCGAAGTGAAGCATCCCCACAGCAGGATTCTGCCACTGCCGTGTTTCGCAGTATGAATGATGTGTACATGTTTTTATATCGAGTTAAAAAAGCAATCATTTAAGCATCGTGTCAAACAAATCAAATGGGTTTGAATACTTTAACATGGCACGGCATCGTTTTACAGGCACTGTAGATCTAGGTGAACTTTGTATAACACGTATTCCTTCAATCAAACTGAACCGTTCATAATGTACCGTTTCATTGTTCCTATAAAGGTAATCTACCGCGTAACTACAGAGGAACTGGTGCCAGGACGTGAGGAGGAACTTTAATGGAGATAAGAGCAGAGCTTCTGCTTTGTCTGCTGTCACACTATTTGTTCAGAGCTTAAAGATGAGTTATTCACACGAATTATTCAAGTTTTATTGGGATTATATTGAACATTTGAGGTCGGAAAGGTAACATCAATGACCTACTTCACGCCTCGCACACACTCTTACCAACCTGGAGTAGGATAGTTAGTATGTAGGCACGCAAAACATGTAAAAGTCTAAAGACTTGTTGCGAAAAATAATGAGGAAGAACTGTGGAGGAACTGACCTACTTAGAAATATAGTGATCACCCAAACTGTACACGGGTGGTTTATTAACGCCATCCTCATCTGGCAGACCAATAAATAGACAAATAGCTACTGCGAACGCCTGCTTTTATTTTCCTTTGGGTTAATTGGAGATGTCGGATGACCGCAACTGCGAATTCAAGCAGAACGAGTTGACCTGAGAGGAAACTATTTCAGGTCCCACCTAGTAATTAGAAACTGAATACAAGATAACCGGAATCTGTGTGGCAGTGCCTTGAAAGCGGGTCGTGCGCACACATCTGCTAGAGAGTAGGTCAACTTGGGGCGCAGTGCGTCTCCGGCGCGTCCGCCAGCCTACATCTGTACCAGAGCGCAGGATCTCACCGCCCACAGCAATGTCGACGGACAGGTTGGGCTGCTTCATCTGATGACGGTGCAGATTACCCGTCGGCATCAGCCCGACGTTTAAAGCGGAAAACCTTCTAAAGGGCTCAATAAGTCAACAACGAGTACTTTGAAATGACCTCAAATGCCTTTTCTTCCTCTCTTACCTGCGCTGCGGCTGCTGCGTCTCCTCCGACCGGGCTCTCGGCTGCTCCTTTGCCGCTTTTGTCCTGCATTTCCAGCCGGCACAGGTGGCGCTTCACCGTTTAAATGCGCGGTCGTCGCTCCTCATTTTTATGCGGCAGGCCGCAAAGGGGATGACGGGGGTCGGGTCAGTCGGACGGTCCGGTGTACCGGGTAGACATCGGCGGCGACGAAGAGGAAACGGGCGCCCGGGGCCGGCGGAGGGCGGGGAGATGAGGCGCAGGTGCTGCGCGGCGCGGCGCGCAGGAGAACAACCTCCACCTACCGCTTTAAAATGAGGCGGGGACGATTTGGAGGATGTGTGTACACACACACAGAGTAACTAAGGGCAACATGGTGTAGAAACATAGACAGGATGATGCTGGTGGTTTTTTTTATTTATTTTTTTATTTTGGGGAAGGTTAGTTACGCCACCGACAGACTGTGGTCAAATATGTGTGCTGTGACTTTAAGGAACAACAACGACAACTTTTAGTGAAAGGCAGACAAAGATTGCTGGTTCTGGACCAAATTTGAATTTTTTTCATAGGGGCACAGAACAAAATAATGAAAGAAAAAAAAAAAACAGGGCAATATTTTATCATTAAGTGAACCACGGTGGCACTTAGTGGCTCTGGAACTGCAGGTTTGAGACCCCTGACCTAGCAGAGGAAAACTCAATATGACTAAAGCTAAAACTCAAAATTGTAACTTTTAAATCATTGTTAAAGTAAAACAATGTAAAAAAAAATAATAATAATAATAATAAGTTGGTCCAAGGGAACAATCAGTTACGGTGTCTGTTCAAGCGCATATCCTCATGAGAAACTGATTTAGTGTCATGACTTCAGGAGGCCATAACAGGGGCCAAGACCAGTGCTACAGGGTCACTGGCCCCTGTCGGCCCCTGTCTAGATCCCTTAAAAAACTCTTAAAAGTGTTTTTCTTGCCCTACGTACTTTTTCATGTTTCGTCACATTATTTAAAAAACACAATTCAATGTGTTTTATTGTGAAAGTATGTGACTAACACAAAGTAGTAGCACATAATTGACAAGTGAAAGCAAAATGACCTATGGGTTTAAAAAAAAATGTTTTTTTTTTTGTTGTTGTTTTATATGAAAATCAACGATTTTTGTCATGCATTAGTATTCAGGGGCCCTGGGGCAATATTTTGTTGAACCACCTTTTGCAGTAATTAGAGACGCACATTTAGAGATGGAAATCTTTGCAAAAGTAAGTCAAGCTCAGTCATTTTGGACAGGCGAGTGGCTGTGCACATCATTTTCTCAAAACCTGTACCTGGCTTCTTAATTCGGGTCTGTACTTTGACTTGGGCGTTCTAACACATGCATATTTTACTCTAAAATGTTGTATTTTAGCTCTGGGTCTATGTTTAGGGTCATTGTCCTGCTGGAGGGTGGTCTGGAGTCTTTTTCGGCCTTCTTCTGCATTTAGCTCCATCTACCTTCCCATCCACCTGGGCCAGCTCCCCTGTCTACAGGGAAGAGAGGCATCCCCCACACCATGATGCGGCAGCCACTGTTTTTCACCAGGTGGTGTGCAATGCAGGTTTTCTGTCACTAAGAGGGTTTAAGATGAAGGCCAAAAGGTCCACATGCTTGTGGGGCCCCGACAGTTACAGGGCGTGTGGTAAACCTCAAAAATGACTTTTTACAGATTTCTTTCAACAGCGTCTCCTTGTGTTGTCCTTTCAACAGATTATTCCACCTGAGCTGCGTGTCAGTGTAGCTTCTTCTATTTTAGGAGAACAAATTGAACAGGGCCGTGTGGGGATGTTGTTTTTTCCAACTTTACAACCTCCTCCCTGTCGTCGTATTGCTCTGTTCACTAATGTGTAACAAACCTCTAGCCTTCAGAGAACAGATGGATTTATACTACCATTAAATTGCAAACTGGTGGACTCTATTTACCAAAGTGGGGGTCGGATGTTTTACAAGACACTCCCCATCCCTCATTTTAATGCAGGGGGATGACTTTATTTTTTGGTAAGACTTCTCACAAAAATATTATTTTACTCTCGTAATTTTACAAGAGTAAAGAGAGAAAAACAGATTCCCACTCGACAAAATGGGGTCGCCAATCTCTGGCACTGTTATTCTGGGGTTCACAGGCTGAAAATCTTGGGAATCCCTGATTTATTTGATTTCCTCTGAAGGCAATTACTTGCACTGAATTTGATTTATTGTTAATATTTAATTAATGTTTTCATTAAAAAAAAAACAGACCTCAAATGTTTACATAAAAATGAAACTAGATTGCCTTTGCTACCTCCTGGATTTCTTTGTACAGAGAAAAAACACACGTATTTCTCAGTTATTTCAGAGACAGAAACAAAGCAATTTGGTAAAACTAACATTATTACCATGCCACAAGGCGGAGCAGAAACCGCTCGGCCTGACTCAGTCCAAAACCCTGAAACTGTTTCAACCTCCTGAGCGCCTCACTTGTGTTTTTCTACGTCATTAGATCCACACAAAAAGAGAGTCATGCATAACAGAACAAAAGTTGTAGGTGTTAAGCTTTGGAGCTGTTTTAAACAGACACTTGTGTCCTGCGACGTCACTAAATACACATTTGCTTGCAGACCGAACCACACCCAGATGCAGCCGATGGTTCAACAAGCTTTCACCTTTCCACACCTTCAGCCAAACATTTTTCCTCCTACAATGTGACCAAGACTGGATTTATTTGGTAAAATTAATAGTCACTGAATTAAAGTCCTTGAGTGTCTCATGTTTTTCTGCTACTTTCTTCTCCACTTCATCCGTTGGGATATCGTTTTGTCTGATCTCTATTTTTGCCAACATTGCAACTCTAAACTAAGGAACGTCCTGACACAGGAAATGGGACGCTTTATTATAAATTCAAATACCTAACAGCTTAAAAAAGTGTCAGCGTAAAGTGAGACTGACACAAAATAGGGAAGTGTTTTAAATTCAGAGCATCTTCGTGGTTGTTTTTAACTACAGAATGTTTTTTTTCACATCAGTTCACAAACAATCTACTGAAGATTATCTCATAACTATGTGGTTGCACAACGGGCTTAGGTAAAACAACTGAGAGGCAAAGCATAGTCCTTCAAAAACAAAAGGACAGATTTAAAAAAAAAAAAATCCAAAAACCACAGATTAACAAAAGTGTTTTCACTGATGAGGTGTAGCAAGATGACCACCGGGCCGATACTGACCCGTAGAGACATCCCGGTCTGAACCCTGAAGGTTCTGCAGCTGTGTGCTGAAAGGTGCGACCTCCATGGATCAGACTTTTCATAGTCTATTAAGTTCACAATAAAGTTTTTGCTAAACTGAGCTCAATTTTTAATGCTAGCTAACATGGTAGAGCTGCGTGTTAGCTGACATTAACCGTCTACGGTGCATACTGTAGCACAGTTTATGTGCCACTGTTTACTAAAATGATAAGATTAGCTAACTTCTGAGGATTATATGGACCATTTTTGCTTCACGGTAGGGTGCAATCACCCCCCCCCCCCCCCCCCCCCCCCCCCCCGAAAGAGACCACAGCAATTAGCACGTAGCGGTAGGTGTCAAAGTAGTGTCCTCATGGATACGACCCGAGGTTTAACAGCTGGACAATGCCCCCATCGTCACTCTGCCCTTCCCTTTCTTCCCATTGTGCACCCTGCTGCAATCTGTTTTCCAGGTAACAGAGGCACATACTTCCAGCCATCCATGTAAAAAATAAATGTGATTCATTGGACCAGTCTACCTCCTTCCACTGATCCATGCTCCAGAACATGACGGTTGCGTACCCATTCTTGGTGTTTTCAGTGGTGGACAGGGATCTGCATAAGAATGACCAGTACACAGCACCATAGTCTGCAATGTACCGTGTATACTGACAATTTGCCATCACATCGCAATAATTTAGTCACACTGACCAGCCTTCGCTCCCCATGTGCACCATTGAACCTTGACTACCCATGACTTTGTTACTGCTTCATTGCTCTTGCTTTCTTAGACCACTTTTTATTGATTTTTGACCTCTGCAGACCAGGAACACCCATTGACTCTTTCCTCTAGCCCTCACAATATGGCCCTCTCCGTCAGACCTACTCATATCCAACAGCTTGCCTGTTCTTCTAGCCTTTAACCCATTTAATCTGATGACAAAATGTTTACTTTCTTACTCCCCAATCGCATACACTAACAGTTGCCAGGATGAAGAGATAATCATTCACGTCACCTGTCAGTGGCCATAATCCCAGCCGGGCATCGTCTTATCTTCCGGTCTAGACCGGTATGGTTGCAAAAACTTCTGCCATTTACAATATGGCTCACTTAATATAGTATACGGAATTAAAATAGGGCTTGATCACTTGACTTTGGATGTGAGGAAGTCGAATCTTGGGTTTAACTTGGGTCTAGGGAAAGCTGAAAAGCTGCCGGCTAATCCGCCTGTGGATGAAGATCACGCCTCAGTCTGACCCTGTCAAGTCAAACCAAATCAATGTTGTGACCTTCTCAGCTCCCCGCGTTGTCTTCTGAAGGGTCCTCTGGTTTGCCATATTACGAAGTAGTGAGGGGAGTCTCTGCTGGTCCCATTTCATGATCCGCACCGGTGTTCTTTGAACAGCTGAGGTCGTCAGAGGGCAGAATGCGACAGGATTTAACACAAGAACCCTAAAAGAATCTGGAGCCCCATCCAATGTAATACACAGAGAAGTTTACAGAAAGGTGAAGACGTGGACCATGACGATGTGTGCGACCATCTATTTCTGTTACGTTCACTAGGCTAAATATGGTGTCAATATTAGACATGACAGTGTGATGCCAAGTGGCTCTTTTTATTTCTTAGTAGCTGCCTGTGGCCTCTTTAATCCAGTTAAGACCCTGATGCTTCTCTTAATCCATCCAATCTGTTGAGTCCTTCACTTAACAGCCCCACTCAACAAATCTGGGTCAATAGAAGTTTGCTTGTGTGCGATGAAGAAAACGGGCAGAATTTTGCAGCTTTAACACAGCTGCTTTATCCGGATCCGTTCAAGATTTGATCGACCTCCCTGTATGGGAGCTTGGCGCCACAAGGGGGTCTGAGGATTTCAGAGAATGGAGCATCAAGACCAGACGAAAAGCGGCCGGAGACAATGTTCGTGCGGTCAAAGGCAGGCAGAGTTTGGCGCAAGTATCAACCATAATGGCATCGGTAGCGACGCAAAAAGCAGCAGTGCGTGGCAGGACGAACAGTCGGATCTGTACTGCAACTTCTGGACCGAGCCTGAGCCGGCAAGTGTCAAGAACTGCAAGGGTAGATCGTTTGTCATGGATGCTAGAATAAGACTGGATAGTCTAAAGTCTGGCAGCAGTTCACCGCAGCCGTGGTGTAGCTCGGACAACGCTTTGTACTACTATGACAGTGAAAAAGACCTCTGGGATGGTGACGAAGACTTAGAGGAGAAGCTGTCTGCTCTGGACGTGGTGGAGATCCTTGAAGTGGAGGGAAGCACGGAAGATGAAGAGAGCTGGTAGGTTCCATCAGAACGCCGGAGATAGTCTCTCTTAGTGTGGCGGTTTATATGATTACACAAATCTCTTGTCCAGATTACCAACTTTAAATGACTTGTTAAAAGATTTTGTTAAAAAAACAAACAAAAAGAAAGGCCTCAACCAGTCTTCCAAAAGCTTTCATATCCACTAAACATCTTCACCTTTTGTCAGGTTACAACCACAAACTTTGATGTGTGTTATTACTGAGATAAAAGAGACAAAATGTGAAAACGTTCAAGGAGCTTAAATACTTTTGCAGGGCACTGCACACAGCCCAGTTCCTCGTTGTGAGCTGAAGTGAGTGAATATCTTCCCCCCCTCCCTCCTCACAGGTTATATGAACCATCAAACAAGCGCTCGTTTGCGGGCGGGGAGTCTGCTCTCAGATGGTGCCGACACGTTCTGGACGACCCCAGCCCTGAGATGGAGGCTGCGTGTCGTGGACTGATGAACAAGCTGGATCGAAGTTAGAAATCAGCTGCGCACATTCAGCGCCTTACTGATGTCCACCAATAAACACCCAGAGTGACCCGTGGTGATTGCTCTACTTTATTTCTTACCGTCGCCAGGATCGGGATACTACTTCTACAGACACGCAGCGGTCTCCGCTCACTCGCCCAGTGTCTCCTCGGGCTTCGGTCGGGACAAAACATTGGTCAACACATCGCTCAGCGACTCTGACAGTTTAGGTAAGGCCCTCGTTTGAGACCCTTGTTTTGACACATTTCATTTACAAGCTTACACAAATGCAAAACCCCTTTATACAGAGAAGCACTGGACGCTAGGTCAAAGGGTCAAGATCAAGAAAGAATGAGGCTGTTGCTGCTAACTGTTTCTCCCCCAGCTTTGTTGGTTGATACAGAAAATGGTTAAAAAGTAGTCTGGCTATGGGAACATCTGTCACCGCGGTGTTACGGATTACTGATCTAGGGAAGTAAACGGTCGGATATATGATAAAAGCGCTCCGAGTTAAGCTGAAAATCAGGAAACGCCAAACAAGCTGTTGTGGCCTAAATATAATAAATACTTTCATATATGGATGATGACAAAAACAGATTAAGAGAATGACATCAGTCTGTACAAAATGCTGCAGCTTGTCACGTGACTCCACCTCTAATGCAACTTCATTGGCTCCCGGTTTATTATTGTGCGCATTTCAAGATCTCGGTTTTGACTTTTAGAGCCGTGCATGGACAGACACCGCTCCGCATCGCTGAACTGTTACATCCCCCACACTCCTGTTAGAGCTCTTTTTAAATTTGCTTTTGTTTTGATTTCGTCTTGTGTATTTTCCACCTTTTTTTCTGTAAAGCACCTTGTGATTTTTATCTTGAGAAGTGCTTTATAAATGAAGTTTTACTCGCTTACATCAGGTAGATAAGATCAGATCATACTCTTTAGAAATATGTACAAAAAATATGCAGGGAGATGAATAAATAAACAACAATAACGAAACGCGAGCTTCGTCCAGATAAAGGGACGGCTGACAGGAAGTGGACAGAAAACAAGGAAGTTGACCCACACGATCTTCCAATCTGTCAAGAACGCACGATGATGTTGTGGAAATGGCACGGGGAACTTTAAGATCGTTTCCACCACATGGCATCTTAGCAGGATACGTGAATCGAAGCAAGACAGACATACCGTGCATTTTAAAAGGTCAGACTTACTACAGAGAGACTTTTGTCAGTGGCTTTGGCGCTTATGAAGACATAATTAAAAAAAAATTCAAAATAGGATTTTATTTCACTGTAAGAACTCCAAATGTTTTTTTTTATTCCTCGTGACAACAACCTACTAAATCAATTAAGTTAGTAACACGATTACAGAAAAAAAAATAAACATCTCATTTGTGACTTTGCACAGACCGTGTTAAGGTGACGCACTCTGACGACTTCATGGCAACAAACTACAAACTGCAGGATATAACAGACGTCCACATCATGGCCAGACTACAGGAAAACAGTGAGTATGAAGGGCACACTGCAAAAACGAAACTAAAAATAAGTAAAATTTTCTTAGAATTAGTGTATCTGTCCTTGATTTGAGCAGATAAATAAGATAATCTGCCAATGGAATAAGATTTATGCACTTAAAATAGGTACAACTCATCTCTATCCTCTTATTTCAAGTGCAGGATATCTAATTATCTTATTTTAGGGGTGAAAATACTCATTCCATTGGCAGGTAATATTGTTAACCTGCTCATATCAAGGACAAAAACTCAAATTTTAGGAACATTTTACTTATTTTTGGATCTGTTTTTGCAGTGCATGAGAGGCTTGGCGGTGCGGGGGTTTGCACTGTTGCCTTGCAGCAAGAGAAGCTCCTGGGTTTTTCTTTCTCTCCACGCAGTCCAGCTTCTTCCCATCTTCCAATTTACCAACATGTATTGAGTGGGAGGGAGGAAAAATGAGGAAATCCTTGTTTTGAACAAAATCACCAACTATTCTTCTGAAATGCTTTTAAAAAAATATATTTTTAAAGTAGATCAGAGTGTCAAGGACCTTTTAGCTTGAAATGTGTGATTTCCTGTTTCCCTGGCATGGAAACAGCCCATCCGAACTAAATTTCAGTATGGGAAAGACGAGTCATACAAGTAAGGCAGATGTGTTTTTGTCTTCAGAAGTCGGAATGACGCTGCCACGAGAAAATAGCAACATGACAAAGCTTCCTATTTATGGCCGGAGCACTAATTAAAACAAACAGGCTGGAGGAGAAGCAAGCAAAGAGAGACATCCCAGAGTTTTCATAGCAACCATTTACTCTTAGGCTGTTTAACACATTCTTTACACGAGGTGCCTCTAACTGTAGAGGGCATTGTATGTGTGTATGTATATTAAGATTATATTTACCCTATACGCTTTAAAAAAAATAACTTTTCGGTCTACGCGTTTCAGGTTTAAGACAGGAATATATTTCCATGCCTGCTGCAGCTCCCTGGAGGAAAAACCCAGACACGTTGCCCTTCTATTGGAACACCGAGGCTGACATTGCCGACGACTTGGGAAATAAAAACAGCGCGCCTCCGGCTTCGCCCTGCAGGCCCGGTCTGACGGCACCGAGCTCTTTCACCTGCAAGTTACCGATGCCAGCAGCTAAGCAGGGCTGCCAAAGTCCAAAACTGAGCAAACTTCACCAACAAGTAACCCAGTTCAAGCTGCTGAGGCTCGCTCAGAATAAAGGTACACGCACCCACAACTGGAACGCACCAACACGGACAAGTCACGCAACAACATCTTATGGGGGAGATTTAATACCTAAATCTTAGTTTATTATCGACCCTGCAGAACTTATTTTTAGGCTTATACCGGCAAGATTGTTGGTTTATTATGTACATTTCTTCACCGCATACATTTCCAGCTATGGTCAGGATGTTCTACTGACTCAAACGGCGGGTAAATGTCATCGTTTTCCGCGTGCAGCATCCACGGGCAGCACAAGGTCGCCTCGGCAGACGAGCCTGCGCTCCCTCCAGGCTGTCAGGAACAGCCGGAGCTTAGAGATCGAAGACTACCGCCCTGCTGGGCAGACCAACCACCACCCACCAGGTTTCTATACATCCATGCTATCAACAGACTGCAGAACCAGGCTCTTTTTAAATCTCCTTCGCTCCGTCTAACCACTTGTTGTTGTTGTTGTTGCAGCTTCCAGGGCAGGGTTAGGGTCCTCCGCTGCCGCATCTCTGCGCTCCAGCAACGGGAGAGGCCCGACGAGAGACTCCTCAGACCGGATAACGGCGATGAGAAGGCCGCAGAGGTCCCAGTCTCTCAGTCCCAGCAGGTCGGCCCACGCTCCCAAGGGATGCTTCCCCGTCCGTGGGCGAGTTTTTGCCTCGCCAGAGAGGCTGGCCACTGCAGCTTGGGGCAGACATGCCTCATCCACTCGCCGGTGAAAGATTTCAAACAAATGAGGAAGAACACTAAGAACAGTATTACTTAACGTATTTGTGATATTATAACTACAAAACTCAGTGTATTTTATGGGGATATGCGACAGATCAGCACACAGTAGTTCATTACTGTTAAACAGGAAGGGAAATTATTTGTTTTCAAAAACAAAAGTCTGAAAGTTTGGCATGCATTTGTGTTTACTCCAATACCCTTTAATCCTATCCGGTGAATTAAATCCTTTAACAAACGTCCCCTGAATAAATGGAGAACATGTGTGGAACTCACTGTAACTCGAGCCATTCTCTGAAGGCCTCAGGGGTTTGTTAGAGAGCATGAGAGAACAAACAAGCATCAGGAAGACCAAGGAAGACGTCAGACAAATCAAGGATACAGTCGTGGAGAAGTTTTGAAGAAGGGATAAGGTTAGAAAAGAACAGCCCTAATTTTCATCGTCTCACTTAATCCATTATCTTAACGTGGCAAGAATTCTAACCTGCCAAAGCCCGTCTGTGGATCTGAACTGAAAGGAGAGCATTAGGAGAGAAAGGAGAGACGAATCGGAGCGTACAGAGCTGTGATCGAAAACTGTAAACTCTGGCAAAACAAAGGAGATGATTGTGGACTTTAGCAAGAGGAGAGCTCAACATAGACCCGTCATCATGGACGATGTGGAAATCGAGGTGGTCTCCACATACAAGTACCTGGAAGTAAGTTGGAGTGGTCGGTGCAGGCAAACATAAAGGGGCAAAGCAGACTCTACTCCCCCAGATGACTTAGGCCGTTCGATGTGTGTGGGGATATGCTTTTTCCTCTTTTACCAGTCAGTTGCGGCCAGAGCTGCTGTGTTTGCGGATGTCTGCTGGGGAAACAGCATTACTAGCAGCGATGGTAGCAGAATAGACAAGTTAATCAGGAGGTGTGCGACAGTGATGGGGAGGGTGGCAGTCTCTATGGAGGAACCGGTGGAGAAAAGGACTAGGGCAGTGATGAAGTCCATAAGGGCCAATGGGAGCCATCCATTGCACAGCATTATGGTTGCTCAGGAAAGCAACCATACTGATCTCCATGAGAAGCAGAACGGCCACCGTTAGACAGTTTAATGCCTCTTGAAGGACGTTTTTATTTAATCTTTTACTTCTTTTTTTTTTTAAATCCAATTTTATGTTTTTATCTATGCTATCGGGCAGATGAAGTTTCCCTATCAGGGATCAATAAAGTAATTAATTATCTATCTATCTAGAGAAGCAGCCATGAGGCAGAGTAACCCTGGAGGAGCTGCAGAGATGCACCAAATATCTGAGTGGGGGAAAAAAAAACTGTTAACACCTCAACCATTGGGTGCTAGAGGAAAGTCACTGCTGAAGGAATATAAGACTTTTGTTTACGATCTTCACATCTTCTAGTGAAGATATATGCGGTTTGCTTGCACGAGGTTTCTGATTAAAGAATGTGAAAAGTTCATCACAAACAGCTTTTTCTAGATATGCCCAACCTGATGACTGATACTTGAACCTACGATAAGCCGACGGATGGCTTTCTCAACACAGATCACTCACATTCTACACAAACTTGTGCAGCACCAAGGCTGGCATGAAAGCGGAAGTGCAGTCAAAACTTCACTTCAGCGCGGCTGACAGAAGAAAGGTCTGCTCTAATCAGAATGGTTGCAACAGGAAGAGTGCAGCTCAGAGAGGCCTAAAGAGGCAAATGCAGCTTGAAGAGGAGGTGTTGGCAGCCGGAAGCCTAGGTGTAGATTTTAGGGTCACGTTCTCCTAAAAAGTACATGAGCGTTTAAAAGCTGCGTCAGAGGGAAAGTGCCTTTTTCTTATTTGTCGGTTTTACTTGTTGACTTTAAACCTTTTCTTCATAAATAACATGTAAAGTCAGTTCCTTTGAGCTCGGGGCTCAGGTTTGCTCTTGAAGCGCCACCTGCTGGTCAATGCTTGAATTGCAGAATCTGTTTTCTCCAACTAGTCTGTTACTGTGACCTTCAAACAACCTCACTACTTCAGCTGAGTAAAACATCCCTTTAGCAGATTTGAATGGACTAAAAACAGCTTTTTAAACTCTTCAAATGAAAATTACATAAAGCGAAATTTGCTCTTTTAAGTTTCCCTGACAAATGCATTTAAATGTTTATTTTTGCAACAATTTGTTACCGGGGACTTGTCTGGTTATGAGTTTTCTGCAAAAGCGTATCATCAAGTCAACTTGCAACCAACAGGGAACTGAAGTTTTATTTTTCCCAGCAATGCCTGTGTTTTTAGAGACATTTATTTAATTTTTTAGTCGTTTTTTTTACATTTTACCTTGATGGCAGTGTAGAAACATCTAGCAGTCGCTGCATACATAAGTGAAATGAAACAGTAAAAAACAAAACAAAAAAACAAGCGAACACCTCCATGTTAAGATCCACCATAATGGATATTATTCAGTTTACATACAAAGGAACAAGCTTTAATTTATAATGAGCCACATTGATCTAAAGGTTCAAGGATAGCAAACAAATAATCCTCATTTACAAAATGTGTACATACAGTATTTACCGGAGAAATTACATTTCTCTGTCTTGATATTGGCTTTCTAACAATGTCGAAGGACACAGTCCCACTCAGGAAGAGGAGGGAAATTAGCTTAATTATCGGAGTCCATGTCACTGTCTCCTCCGATGGACCTGAACTCTTCACTGTCTTCGTCCTCGCTGAGCTGGACTTGGGACAGGACAGCTGGGCCTCTTCTCCGCGCTTCGTCTTCCTCGTCTTCCTCCTCCTCTTCGCTGATGCCGTACTCTTCGCCGTTCCCCATGCTGGACGACTGCATTCGACTCCGGCTCTCCGTCTCCTCGAAGCTGCCATAACTGAGAGAAAGCCGGGTGTTAAGCAGGGATGTGGGCAAAGTCTGCTTTGAGCCGTGGCGGCCGTTCTCCTTTTACCTGATGTTGCTGTCTTCCATGTGCTCGTGGCCAACCCCCTCGTATGACATCATGCTCTCCTCCTGCTCCATGCCCATGCGGGCCGTGTCCTGAGCTCGCCGTGGAGGCGCGGGTCGGATGTCCACCTCCCTGTCCGAGTCGCTGCCGCTCTCTGAGAGCTGAATGGCTGCAGGGAAACGGGGAG
Organism: Fundulus heteroclitus; assembly: GCF_011125445.2. Lineage (NCBI taxonomy): Eukaryota > Metazoa > Chordata > Actinopteri > Cyprinodontiformes > Fundulidae > Fundulus > Fundulus heteroclitus. The sequence goes on from NC_046371.1 coordinate 25,700,987, forward strand.
ATATCAAGACACTGGGATGGAGACTTTAAGGCTTTAAGTGCAAAAACGCGTTAAAAACAATCAGAAATTCTGAACTCGGGAAACCGTTTTTTGGAAAGCAATGACTATAAGCTGTGGGACGAGTTAATATGCAGTGCCTTGCTAAAGTTTTGGAATCCCCTGAACATTTTTGTTACATTACAAGAATAGATTTCCAAATATTTGACAAATCACAATGTGAAAATGGGGTGGCGAGCAGTTGTGCTGAGGCCTTTTTTTAATAATAATAATAATAATAATATTAATAATAATAATAATTGAATTTTATTGATCTCAAAATGGTGAAATTCACTTCTGCATCCTAACCCATCCCCTTGGGGAGCAGTGGGCTGCCACTGTGCGGTGCCTGCACTGCAAAAAGAGAACTAAAAATAAGTAACATTTTCTTGAAATGAATGTATTTGCCCTTGATTTGAGCAGGTAAATAAGATTATTTGCCAATGGAATGAGTATTTTTACCCCTAAAATAAGATAATTAGACATCCTGCACTTGAAATAAGATGATGGAGATGAAATGTTCCTTTTTTAAGTGCAAAAATCTTATTCCATTGGCAAATAATCTTATTTACCTGCGCAAATCAAAGGCAAATACATTAATTTCAAGAACCGGGTACTTGCATCCTTCTCTGAGTGCAAGCGCGCTGCTCTAACCACTAGGCCACGACTCCACATGTAATTATACTCCTAATAAATAATAAAATCCAGCCTAACAAAGTGTCCACAGGACAACTACTGGTCATGGCCTCTATGTATCTGGCCCTTATGGAAGAGGAAGGAAGTGAAGTGACTTTGTCACGAGCTTTTAGGGGACACAGCAAACATGTGGAAGAAGGTGCTCTGGTCCAAAAAAACAAAAAACAAACAAACATTGATCTTTTTTGCTTAAATGCCATGTGTTGGAAAACAAACCCGTCATATGACCTTATTAATCACATCTCCATGGTAAAACATGGTGGTGGCAGCATTATGGTGTGGGGCTGCTTTTCTTCAGCAAAGGGAATAAAGCTAATGAGAATAAATGACTGATATGAATACAGGCTTGGTTAGAGGTTCACCATTTAACAGGAGAGCAAACAAGACGGCCAGAGCTACGCTGGGCCGGTTCAGATCAAAACATACGAACGCGTTAGAACGGCCCAGTGAAAAGTCGCGGTGGAAATCCAACACAGAACACGTGGCGAGACCCAAATAATTTTGTTCGCAGACGCTCGCCAATCCTCCCAAAGAAGAAGGAGCAAACGTTTCGGTCTCTGGATACTTTTGACCCGTACGAAGAAGAACGCCACGTCTCCGCCAGGCCCGGCGAACGCACCGGAGAACGGGTTGTCCCCTTCCTCGTCGCTGGCGTCGTCCTCGCCGTCAGACATGAGCAGGTCCTGGTACAGCACGCTGGACTGAGCCGGGTGGTTAGCTCTCCCGTGCCCTCGCTCTTCGTCGTCGTCCTCCTCCTCCTCCTCCGCGTCGTGGTCGTGCGGCCGCCTGCGAGGTGGCAGCAGCATCTCCTCGTCGTCCTCGTCCTCCAGATCGCCGTCGGCATCCTCCGCCTGGGAAGCCAGAAGATAAAGGAATAAAAGATGTAAAAAGGCAAAATGAAGCACCGGGGTCGCTTTTTCATTTAGGTAATTCATCTTTCTCACGGGAGCGGGAGTCTTGGGTTTCCCATCGTCTTCCTCCTCAAAGCCCTCAATGTCCACGTCCGAGTCCTCCTCCCCCGGTCTCCTCATATGCCGTCCCTGAGAGACAGAATCAACAAAAATAATCAGGAACAGACCCGACATTACAAAGAGAGTTCTTTTGTGCTGAGCGGCGCTCTTGCTAAGCAGGTAAAACATAGTGGCCCATGCTCTGAGGATAGTCTGAGGAGAGGCGGCTTGTGTCTCCCTCCGTACCTGCCCCCCTCTCTTCTCTGGAGCAACCAATAGAGGTCCCTCAGAGAAAAGGCTGCTGGGCTCTCGGGGTAGACTCCCTGAAGCCACGCTGTCAAACAGATCAGCAGGCTGGCCAGCACCACACACAGTGGCACACACAAACAAAGAGAAAGGGAAACGAAGGCAGGAGTGAAGCACTGGAAACACGTTGGAAGGGAAGAAAGAGAAGACACTGTGGTGAAGAAACCGGACTGTGAAGGTGCAGCAGAGGGGCAGGAAGAGCACAGAAAGACGTGGCGAGGAATCTACTCTACGTCCCCAGGAAACGGGCGTCGACGAGGCGGCCGTCCGCTCTGCCGGCAGACCTAACTGGGCCATGGATGCTCTTACCTGCGGCGTGTAAGGCCCGGGCGTCATCGGGTCCAGGCTCTCCAAGTCCGCCGCATCCAGAGCTGCCTCCTTGGCCGTGGAGATGTCCTTTTCCAGCTGCGTCAAGTGCTCATCGTACTGAAAACACGTAAAGACGTTATTCTAGTGGCACTTCTCCCCCTCTTATCACCTTCTTTATAGAGAAAGAAATATTTCAGACTTTTAATTTAAATTCAAAACTACCTCTAACACGATGCTTGGGTTATAAAGTGATTAATGTGAAACTGATCGGGATTTAATCACACTGTAAACGGCAAAAATCTTTCCTCCGAAGCAGGGGTCTCAAACTCAGTTCTACATTGGGCCACTTTGGCATCGTGAAGTCAATAAAAGTCGATCATCGTAAAAAGATGATACTTTTGACTTCATAATTTCATTTTAGTTCACATAGAAATGTAAACGAATGCAGAGTAACATTAAAGTAGCGCCCGTAGGCTCAGTTTAAACAGTTTGCATGCAGAAAAGTTGATATTGGCGTGAGTTACACTTTAAACTCTGATCTGTCTGCATCACTTTTTCCCTTTTTGGACATTTCTGGGCTGTTTTAATGTGTTGTAGGAAAACTGCTATCTAGTGGCAGGATGCTGTTACTACACAGTTAAAAAAAGACATTTGCTATAAGAGGCACAGTTTTAGCCACTTTTTACACTTTAAAAGGATATATGCCTCTACTTTATGACCTGATATGCCTTTTTTGGCTCTTAAGGGCCGGACAAATTGCCTTGACGGGCCAGATTCGGCCCGCGGGCCTTGAGTTTGACACGTGCTTTAAAGGAAGGCTTTAAATCAGGCAGCTGTGAAAGCCAGAGGAAACGAGGAAGAGGATGGATGGAAGAAAATGTTTCAATTGGATGGAGGGACAAAAAAATGGATTGATTGTTGCGACTCCAAAAAAAAACAGCCTAGTCACTTGAGAGGAAAACATTATAGATTATGGCTCCTAAATTGATGGTTGCACAGAAATACCCTTTAGACAACGGGACAGGGCATACCAACGCTTCATGTATCCAAACTGAGGCTTTTCCAAACTGCATAGGAACCCTGACTGACATAATCCAATAAAAAAAAAATGTATCAGTCCCTTCACAGTTCAGCACTCTAGGTCCGATCCTTGTGTGCTATTCCCAGAAACGTCCTAGATCAGCTCATTACTGGTTTATACTAGTGGTGGGTATTGCCAAAGAAGTCACTATTCGATTCGAATCACGATTCACATGCTACGATGCGATTCTATCACGATGCATCACGATACTTGAATTATTGCGATGCATCGTAATGCATTGTGATATTTTCACTGAACACTGTTAGAAAAAAATACAGCCATTACCAGTGGCTGATAGGCTGTGTATGATCTGGATAGTGTCTTCAATTGATACATAACTGAAAGCAACTGAATTCATACATAGCTGTATTTATTGAAATGACTTTTGGAGGTATTGCTGTGAACTGGACACAAATATTACTATTACTGGAGTGAACACACTGACAAAAGGTGCTTAGGATTTATAAAACTTAAAATAACAAAATAAGGATAATCAGTGCCGTTTACATGGCTTCAGTGGTCCTTTAAACCAATGAAATGAAAACATTCAAATGTTTGCGCGTGTAGATGTTGGGGCTAGCTTGCGATCGAACGTCGTTTGTTTAATCAATGCTTGGGGCGCTCGCGGCTCTTGTTTTTCTGAATGGCGCCTCTGCATGTGTGCCTTTAAGTTTATTGTGTTCCCACAGTATTTCATTATGATGTAACAGTGTTTGCAAATTACATGCGTCATGTCATATATCTGATTTGAAATGTGATGGAGCCAGGCGAATGTTCTCAGTCTCCTCCATGTTTTGTTTATGAACGACTCGTCGCAGTATCCCGCGGCCGGAAATGCTTGTGACACTAGGCAGCGGGCGTCAACACAGCCGCAGCGACATCTACTGGACTGGAAGTTGTATTCCACTTGTTTTTGGCTGATGTTCGCCAACCATTCATGCAATTTTATTTATTCATTTTTTAAATTAATAATCGATTCTTGGCGTCAAGAATCGATGCATTGGATTGCGAATATTAGAATCGCGATGCATCGTCATGACGATTATTTTGCACACCCCTAGTTTATACCCAGTAATAAAACATACCTCTGCTAAGGTCCCCTTGCACACGTTAACGATCTCCAGGGCGGTCTTGGTGTAAGGACTGTCTGAACCTGTTAGAAAATGCACATTCTGAAACGCACGTCCCGTTTTCAATCTGCTTTTTGGGGACTCATGCAGCAGATGTGACAACGATGACCGTAATAAAAAAAAAAAGAAGAAGAAGAAGAAGAAAGGTACCGTTGTATTTGATACTGTTTGCGTGGATGAGGCTGATATCCGAAAGAAACGTTTCTCGATTCTGGTATTTATGCTTGGAGATGTTCTGCAGAGCGAGAGAAGAACAAAGAAAGCAGCATTTAGTAGCTTCGGTCTCATTCCTGTAACGGTTAAATCACAGCACCGCCGTCCCTTCCCCACCTTCCGGACACTCTCCAGATCCATGGGACTCACGATGACCTTGTAGTAATCCGGCACAAACTTCTTGTTGACAGGATGGTGAAACGGCCACGACTGCAGAAGGTAACGGTGAAGGCATGAGTGAACGAAGTGACCGTCAAGCTAAGCAGAGATCACCGCTCTGCGCGTTGCTAGAAGCGGAGCAGACTCACGTCAGGGACCGCCATCATTTTCTGAGTGACGATGTTGTCCAGGATGAAGGAGAAGGCCACCTGATCGTCGTCGTCCAGCAGCGGGTTGATTGCCTTCTCCAGCCTCACCAGCCGATCCTCCTTCTGCGGCCACAGGCAGAAACGTGACGATTAAGGCGGAAACGAATCACGCCATAGACAATATATACGTAGACGTGTCATTGGGCGGGTTCTGCCTATGCTTACGACGCGTCAGCGCGTCCGCCATCTTAAATGTGGCAAACCTGCAGTTACTCAGTCACTTAAACAGTATCAGAGGGACGTTAATCTCTCAATATACTTTGTATTCGTAGTATTTATGTTTTTGTAATATTACAAGTTTATTTTATTCTCTTAAGTTCTTAAGTTTATTCATTCTCCTGAATTTATTATCCTAAAGAATAAAAATATTTAAAATAATCTAACCTGGCCCTATTACTCCAGGAGTGAAATAACTCTGCAAACTCTGACTATTCTGGAAACATTTCCTCTTAATTCTCATAATATGACCTTTTTCTCATAACATTATAACTTTTGTGTTTGTTTTTTTTACTTTATTGACCTAGGACTTTTATTCTCATATTATTAATTTAACCTCTTTAATACTCCCCCAAAAAGTCGGTTCCTAAAGGTTCACATGTAACACGGTTTTATGAAATAATATATATATATATATATAGAGCCTGTGTTGCCACTCTGCAGCTTTAGTGTGTCCAGTTTTGCAACATGGTGCAGCCTTTGTTCATAGAAGGCAGATACAAGTAGTGAAATCAGCCTGAATACATTTCCATGCAGCACAGGAATGAGGAATCTTCTCTGATTCACGTTCACATTAACAGAACTCAACTTTTTTTCTGCCACATACAATATGGCGGTGATGTTGACGTGCGAACCTGCGCCCAACGACGCGTCTACGTATATATGTCTGTGAATCACGCTGTACCTAGAAAGTGCTGCTAACACCCACCTCTTTGAGTTTAGCGTCACACAGGTCGAGCATGGACTGTGCCACCTGTGTGATGGGATGTTTGGCGCCTGGCGGAACAAAAACACAAGAGGTCAGTCTCAAAACTTTGGGCTCGTTATTCCGGGTCGCTCTTAAATCGCGGCCTTGCAGCGTTACCGTTGTACGTGGCGCTGTTTTTGACGATGACCTCCACCGCCTCCCGGAACTCCTCCCTCGAAGGGTACATCCGCTTCCGCACGTTCTCCCTCAGCGTCTGAAGGTCCATGGGCCGGTTGATTATCTTGTAGTAGTCCTTGACGACCTTGGCGTTGACCGGTGTGTGGAACGGGTACGTCTAGATTTAGAGAGAAGGGTTTTTTCCGGTGAGACCGAGCAGGGAGGAACGGGAACCGGAGCAGGTTCCACGAATCTTACGTTGGGGTGATCCCGCATGTCGTTGATGATTCCTTCCAGCACCGAGGACAGCGTCACCATGGGGTCGGTGCGTCTGCGGTGGATGGCCTTGTGCGGCTTCTGTGGGAATCGCGAAAGAAAAACAACTCACGCGTCAGCTAAAAGGGGACATCAGCACAGGCCTGAAGATCACTATATGCAACAACACGGATTTGTCTTTCATTAACCACGTTTTTTTTTGTCTCTTCAACCCATTTCGGTAGTAAATAGGCTCAAACATCCAGTGATTTATTCAAAATCAGACGTGGGTCGACGTTTGTGTCCCTTAACTGTCGTCCATTGACCTTAGATCAGGGGTGTCAAACATACGGCCCGCCGAACAATTTAGTCCAGCCCGGTGGCTAAATGCATTATCATTATATATATATATATATATATATATATATATATATATATATATATATATATATATATATATATATATATATATATAAATTTATTTATTTATTTATTTTTAATCCAGTGTCCTGTCTGGCAATGTGGCAATAAAAATTGTTGACTTAATTCCAAAAAGAGCTCATCAGATTTGACTTTCACAAGTGGAGGTTATTCACAATATATTGTGTAAAAGTGATATTCATTTAATATAAAAATCAACAACAAGTCCACTTTTATTAGTTCTATTTAATCTTGCAATGAGTTTACTCGTGTGGCCCTCTTGAGATCAGATTAAGCTGAATGTGACCCCTCAACCAAAATGAGTTTGACACCCCTGCCTTAGAGCATATTACTGTATTTTTCAGACTATAAATCACTCCGGAATATAAGTCGCATCAGTCAAAAAATGATATATATATATATGTATATATATAGATATATATACACATCGCACCGGACTATACGCATTAGCTAGATTGTAACCCGTCCAGACATCAGACCTGTAAGCTAGCGCTAGCTGTTATTAGCTCCCCAGACAGCCCAATAACAGGGTTCTGTCACGGTCCTTCGTGCTGCACCACGCAACGCTCTGCTGCATGAATGCAGACTGAACAACAACATACAAACATGTTGTCAGTCTTTGTTGTCTATAAGTTAATGTTTCTATAAATGTTTAAGTTAAGGTGACCAGGTTTCTCTAATGAAAACCGGGGACGTCTCTGATTTTGACGAGAATCTCTGTCTGGGGGTTGGTTTGTTTTTGCATGATCAGCAACGCCGGCAGGGAAGGAGTGTTCGGCTCAGTTCTTCTACTGTAGACGCTAATGTTTACTCCTTGGTTCAGGCTGGTCAAGATGAATTACCATTTAAATTTGATATATAAGTCGCACCTGAATAGAAGTCGCAGGATCGGACCAAACTATGAAAAAAAAAGTGCGACTTATAGTCCGAAAAATACGGTAATCTTTAAATTGGGACTGCCTTCTGTTTTGAGACGCTTTTTTTTTTTGCCAGTCCTGAAACGCCTGTCTGTGAGTGAACTGAAGTACGCTTACATTGAGATAATCGCAATGGGCCGCACTGCCGACGCGTCGTTTCTTCTTCGGTGGTAGCTGCTGCTTGGGAAACTTGAGCACCAGAGACTTTCGCCGCACCTCGTCAGCGCTGGTGGAGAACAACACAACAAGCAACACGGATCAGACCAACGTGGATCGGACGCCGATTCCGAGCCGTCATCAGAAACGATGGGGGGGGGGGGGGGGGGGGGGGGGAGATTACCTTTCAATGAGCTGCTTGCCCAGCACAATCTTGGTGCCCTCCACCTTGATGAGCTCCTCGTTGTCGTTGTGGATCACGGTCTTTTCCAGCTCCTCCTCCTGCTCCTCCGTCATGGCGACCGGGTTGGAGGGCGGGGCGTTGGTTTGGTAGTACAGCGGGCAGAACTTGTTGGTCCTCATGTGTCCGATGGCTCCACAGGCGCCGCACTTCAGCTGGAAAAGTGAAGTTAATCAACATGAGCAGTATAATGACCACCTAAAGCAACACTACAAATTTAAAACTCCATCAACTCCAACCAAAGAAGTAATGTGTATAGAACTGAATCAGCGAGCTTACTTTTACCTTGAGGTCTGGTCTCTCCTTGACCTTCTTGGACTTCTTCTCTGGCGGTCCTTTGATCTTGTCCTTCTCTTGGTTCCTCTTCAGCCTCCTGAGCTGCTCCTGAATGCGCCGGCGCTCCTTCCTCATCTCTTCTCTGTGCTGCTCATCGAAGAGGGCAAACTTTCGTCTGCGGCCGCAAAAAAGACAGGATTAGGAGGGAATCCGTCCCCCCGCAGTAGCAGGTGACATGAAACCATGAAGGGAGAGGGGGGACGACTTGGACTGTGTTGGCTTATTGTTTGATTTTGAGTTCAATCTGTGGAAAAATTACACTCCATGACAGCCAGGGGTAATTTTTGTTTGTTTACAATATTTGGACATATGGATATTTAAAATTTATTTGAGCAATATAGAAAATTGGAAACAAATACAGCCAAAAAAAACAACAACATTTTACAGATTTTTTGTAAACTGTCATAAAAAGCGGGATTTCTTGTGAGGAGTAACTTTCCCTTGTGAGGAATTTCCCCTTTTGAACCTCAGCTTGGTTTTTGCTCCTGACTGTTGAAGTGCGAGTGAACACAAAGCTGGACTGAGACATCAAAAGAAGACTGCAGCAGCTTATGAGTCTTAAATGTTTTAGGGAAGTCAGGAAATAACCTGAAATCAGCCAATCTAGTGCAAGGAAAATCGTCTACAAGTGAAAGAGATGCGAAACAACAACAGACATCCCCAGGTTCGGCCGTCCAGGCAAGCTCGCTGTAAAAGCAGCCTGTAAAAATCCACTAAATATCATCCCAGGACCTAAAACAAACGCTTGCTACTGCTGATGAGCAAGTTTAACTTTCATGCAAGATTTGCAAGACGGAAACTGTTGCTATTGAAGAAAAACCTGAATGCCAGACTAAAGTTTCCCAGAGAGAACGCAGTCAAGAACAGCGACTTCTGGAATAATGTTCTTTGGACTGATGCGTCCATATGTTGAATATTAAGACACCAAAACGGAGGACATGTTTGCCAGAAACCAGATACAACGGACCGCGGATCCGTTGCTCCAGCAGGACCTGGCCAGCTCACCGTCATAAACCCCACCGTGAACAATGCCGTGTATCAGAGGCAGAACTGGACCCCGCAACACGCCGACGACCCAAAGCATACCAGGGCATCCACTGAGGGCGGGCCGAAAACCAGGAAATGGATCTGGACTTTTAATGAGATGCCGTGGGAGGACTCGAAACGTTACCTGACTCCGCCAGATAGATTTGCTCCGCATATCCATCTGGAAACCTTTCGTTGAAGTAATTTTGGGAAGGGGCGAAAATACTGGTCAGCTGATTGGCCTATGTTGGTGATAGACGGGCCAAATAAACCAATCAGATTCGTCGTCACTCTGTTACGAGCGACGACGAAAACACAACCACAAGCCAAGCTACTCTTGCTGCTGCAGGTAAAGGCTCGTTAGCTCAGCAGAGAAATACTCTGTAATTCCGATAAAACTTGCTCGATAGCCACGCTAACGCTAGTTTCATCGGCTGAAGCCGCCATGTTCTTTAGACTGAACTGTCGCTCCTCGTTGCTTCACACCTCAACCCGCCTCAAAGCCAACGCTGATTGGACGTTCGTTTGGTGAACGGCTCCAAATTTTCTTTAACGGAGAGTATCCAGACTGATCTGCGAGTGAAACCTTGAAAGCTCGCGAGATCAGGATGGTCTCACGAGGCTACTCGAAACGGGCTGAACATGAGACGCAAACTTCCTCAGACTGAATGACAATACATGAAGCATCTCTGTTATTTGAACCAAATGGGGCGACATCAGCTTTCAGGAGGTAGCGTGTCCGAACTTTGACGTCTGTTAGAAAACACGTTTTTGTTGATCTTTTGTTCAGACAAGCAAAACAAGGTTCATTTTTGTTCTTTTGAGTTTGATTCAGTCAATTATTCCCCAGACAAACATCAACATGTGAACTTCTCTTCATAAATAACCGAAATTTTAACGCGGCAGTCGGATCAAAGCCAGTTTGTACATCCGGTTAGGCACAGAACAGACCTGAAACTTGAGGAGCGGCGAGACTCACATGAACTCGTCGTCCTTGGTGGTTCTGATCCGGGTGTAGGCGTCGATGACGGCGGCCTTGCGGACCGTCTCGCAGCGCACGTACTCTTTGCCGTCCTCGTCCCGGAAGGTGCGATAGATCTTGAGCCGACGTCCCGTGGCCGACGAGTTCAGACTGGTGACGGAGGACGTGTCGTCGTCTTTGTGGGAGCTGGTGGACAAGGCGCTAGCTGGAAGGGGGGTGGACAGTGGCGTTAGAGGCGCACGTTTTGGCGGGCGAGGCGAGGTTCTTGCTCGCGTTAAGACCGCTCTCTGCTTACACAAGCCTTTGCGTCGATCCTTGCGTCCCTTGTTGTCGCTCTCCTCGCCCATCAGCATCCTCTGCAGCTCCTTCCGCTCCTGCTCCTCCCTCTCGCGGGAAAGCTGCGAGCTGGTCTTCTTGTTCTGCAGCATGTTCTCGATGTTCTTCCCCATCTCCTCAAAGTCGCTGTCTTCGGCGGAACTGCTGTCGGTGTCTGTGGACAGCACCTCCGTGGACTCCAACACCCTGTCGTTGGGGAGAAACAGGAGGAGGTGAAAAACGACTCAAAACGTGCGCGGCGCGGCTCCCGAGTGATAAATGCCGGGTTACAAAACGAGCCCCACTTGTTCTGCAGGTCAAAGATCCTCTGGCACTCCTCCTTGTAGCGCTCCTGGTGTTCGGCGACAGAGAACCGGGAGCCTCTGGCGAACTTGCTCATCGGACCTTCGCCGGAGCGCGCCTGCTCCGTGGACATGGTCCTCACCACGTCGATTACCTCCCAACGGGAAAGTTTCTTGATCTGAAACAAGAACAAATTCTTATAAATGCTGAAAGACGCGACACTGCAAAAAAGGGGAACTAAAAGTAAGTAAAAAAGTTCTTGAAGTGGACGCATTTGTCCCAAGTTTAAATCATCTGCCAATGGAACAAGGGTTTTCCACTTAAAACAGGATCAACTCATCTCCATCATCTTATTTCAAGTGCAGTATATCTAATTACCTTATTTTAAAGGTAAAAAAAACTCATTCCATTGGCAAATAATACTATTTAACGGCTCAAATATAGGACAAATACACTCATTTCGAGTAACTTGTACTTACTTTTAGTTTCCTTTTTGCTGTTGAAAAAAAAAACAAATAGAAGAAAGACATTCCCTACAGTAAAGCACGGTGGTGGCAGCATCATGCTGCGATGTGAAGATGGTTTGAGCTAATTAAAGAACAAGCCAGTAATAAAACTTGTTAAAGGCTGCATAAGGACATAAGACTAGAGGGAAAAGACTAGGACTGAGTGGCTGAATGAGATCCAAACAACATTTGTCAGATTTTTCTTTGTAAAAACGTAAAAAAAGAGAGAGCTTCACAACTAATCACTACTTTTCGTTGCTGTGTCTCAAAAAATCCTAATCCAATAAATTTAATTTTGTGTTTGTGCGATAATAAAATGTAAAAAAAACGTGAATGCATTTGTGAGTGACCGTATATCGTGAGTAACTAAATGCCAGCAGACCGGACGCGGTCCAGTCTCACCTCTTCCTCTGGGACTCCAAACTTGCGTAGCAGCTGCTTGGCGTTCTTCAGGGAGAGCCTCCTCAGGTCGGCGTCCGTCCCCGTCACCGTCTTCTTAGCGGGCTGCGGCTCTTTGTCGTCCTGGAGAGAGGGAGGCGCACGTTTAACAAACAAAGGCCATTGAAAGAGGAAAACTGAAATGAAATGAACACCGACCTTTTGCTGAGTGGGCTTGTTGGGGACTTTGACGTAGGAGAAACCTTCCCCGCAGCCGGTGGGGTCGGCCACTCCCGTCACCTCCAGCAGACACTTGCCCTTCATGGCGGAGATGAAGGCCCTCGTCGTGTTCCAGGGGGCGGTCCGGACCTGCGGGCCGCGGCACACACAGTTGGCGTGAAACTAGTTTTTCTTCCTCTCGACCCAAACGTAAAAATCGGGCAACGTGATCAGAGGCGGTACCTCGTCGTCGATCTTCATCTGGAAGTCCTCTTCGTTCTCCTCTTCTGGAGCAAAGAAGGACTTCTCGCCGTATCCGGCATCCTGCAACGGACGAATGCCGTGAAGCTGAGCCGGAAACACACAACAGCTGCTTCCAGGAGGGGAGAAGGGGGGGGGGGGGGGGGGGGTCGTTACCTTGAGCCTCTGCTCTGCCACCAGCATGCTGTAGTAAGCGCAGCATTGCTCTGGGGACACCATGGCCCTGATCTCCTCCTCCGTAGGCAGCCTGAAGTCAGGCTTCAGCACCCACCAGTTGGAGTCCATCCCTGACACGGGGGGGACAAGACACTTTTAGTTTTACTTTACCGCTTAAGTCCCCCCCCCGATCCCAGGACAAGGCATCATAAGCAAAGACACGCTTCACTATCTTTTTACCAGCGTTGCGGCTAAATACCAGGCTTTTGTCGACTCAATCCAGAGCTTTCAAGTAGAAATACGGAAGTTTATCATGACTGTATATCTTTATTGTGATTAGGCCTGGAAAAACTGAATCTACAAAAACCAGAGACCAGAAAGAGATGGACAGACAGCTGAATGGACAAGGATGGATAGATGGATGGACAACAGAAAAACAGAAGGGGCGGGCCAGTGTACTGCAAAAACAGATCTAAAAATAAGTAAAATGTTCTTAAAATTAGTGTGTTTGTCCTTGATTTGAGCAGGTAAATAAGATTATTTGCCAATGGAATGAGTATTTTGACCCCTAAAATAAGATAATTAGACATCTTGCACTTGAAATAGGATGATGGGAGATGAGTTGTTCCTATTTTAAGTGCAAAAATCTTATTCCATTGGCAAATCATCTTATTTACCTGCTCAAATCAAGGACAAATACACTAACTTTAAGAACATTTTACTTATTTTAAGTGTGTTTGGATGACAAAGAGACAGACGCGCAAAGACGAACGGCGGATGGGAGGATGAGCGGACAAACCGAATGCTGGGTGGCTGAACAGACGGAGAAAATGATGACAGACAATAGACAAATAATGGCTTAGATAAGAAACAAATAGATGGCAGATGAACAAACGGGAGGATGGATAGATAAAGTGATAGAGGGATAAAAAAAACGGATGAATGGATGTTAGGAGAAACTGATGGACAAATCAATAAAGAAGACAGAAACATGTCTGGAAGAATGGATAGGTGGAGGCGCCAAGAGGAGTAGCGAATGGAGGGATAGACAGACAGGTGGACGGATGGATGAAGGAACGACAGAAAGACAGTCAAAGATGGATGGATGAACAGACTAAAAACGGACGATGGATGGATTTTCAATACTTGTAGATGAACTTAGATGACCCGGAGACGCAGAAAAATCCACCCTGTCTCGGTTTAGTGTCGACAGACAACACCTCAGACAGAGAAAAAAAAACACAACGTGTGACGCGGATCCATCCAAACTCAGCGCGCGTTACCTGTACGTTTGAAGTCAGCGCAGAGTTTGAGCCGCTTCCTGATGCTGCTCTCCGAGTGCGAGGGAAAAGCTTTCTTTATGTCCTCCATGCGGATTCTGCGAGGCCGGTCCTTGCTCTTCCAGAACAGGCGGTAGATGAACACCTGCGGAGGACGGAGGACAGGGGCGGGCCGGGCTTCAGCGGCGTCGCGAAGGCGAGGCTCACCGCCGGAGCGGCGGGGCAGACGGCACCTACCTGCAGGAAGTCTCTGATGTGAGTGTTGGCCCGTTTGGAGTTGGGACCGGGAACCTCGAACAGGGGACACTCCTGGCCGACCACGAAAATGTCCACCAGCTCCCTGACGTAGTAGCCGTGCCGCGTCCGTATGACCAGGAAATCCGTCTCGGGCATCTTGTGCAGGTAGATGGGGGCGCGGAAGAGGTTGTTCTCGAAAGCCTGTGAGAAAAAGAGAGAACGCCGGGTCAGAACGTCAGAGAGGTTTTCTAAAGTTCATATAAATCAGAAGAGTGATCATGCAGACCTGGAGAAGCTGACCGGGGTGCAGAGAACCGAGGAAAGGAGACGTGTGGCAATACACCGTCTCTCCATATTTACAGTCCGGTGCTCCTGGATCTTTTCCCGGTTTCTGAAGGACACAAGAAGATGACATTTCTAAACGCCTTTAAGCAGCGAACGGGTCCACCAGACCTCTGAGAACCGCAGCACGTCGTTCTTATCCAGACTGAAGGCGAAGCACCGCGTACAAACACTCCGCTCACCCTTTTGTAGTAGTTCTTGATCTTGGTCGCCATGCCAACCTGCATGATGAGAGGCGCGTACTCCTCGCTGTACTCGGCCAGGATCAGGTCTCCGTCTTTGCCGGTCAAGTCCTGAGGCGTCCGCATGAAGAACATGTCTCCGCCGCCGGCCGCCTGCCGCTCTTGCTCTCGCATCTGTGATGTAATAATAATGTAATAATAATAACATACATTCAAACATACATTACAACGAAATTTGTTCTCTGCTTTTAACCCATCACCCTTGGGGAGCAGGGGAGCATCTATATAACATTTTTTCCCCCCACCCCAATCTGCTGAATGACACCAGGGAGACGCTGTCCTGAGCAGCTCCATTTGCTCCACGTTACAATAAATGTTTGTTTTGAGCAGGGATTGCGTTACCTTGGCTTTCTTCTTTATGTGCTTGAGCAGCGGCTGGACGGCGTGCGGCCCCGGCTGCGCCAGAGCCCCGAAGGAGTACTTCTTCAGGCTTGGTCGGTGGAACTGGCGGAGCTTCATGGGACCCATGTGAGTGGGGAAGAAGGGCTGTCTCAGCTCCAGCGCAGGAATGGAGTGCTGCGCGGGGGGGGGGGGAGAGAGAAAAACAAGCTGGAGAAGTGCTGAACGGACGGCGACCGCTTTGACCCGCTAGCCGCGTCTGGTGCTGCTGAGCCCACCTGAATGATGTTGCCACCGAAGGTTCCTCTCAGGCCCTGCTGTTTGGGGTAGTAGAACTCGTCGTTGGAGAGGTTCCAGGGATCTTTGACTTCAGGCTGGGACATGTTCTGCGATTGAAAAACAAATTGCTCATTGCTCTTTTTTCCCCCCCACATGTTGACTTATATCTTGCACACGGGAAAAGTCCAAAAGTATGCATACACGTTAACCCTTATGGCCATTTTCAAAAGTTTTTCCCAGCATAAAAAGAACCTATAAATTGCGTTCAGGGAAAATCTGTGGCACATATTTATCAGAATCAGACATACTTTAATAATCCAAGAGGGAAATTACTTATTAAAATAAATACACAAATAAAATATACACAAATAAAGTAAAGGCATCCTCCTTTC